>NC_043967.1:27245449-27480449 GCF_902148855.1 Sphaeramia orbicularis
GTGGACTCGTCCATCACCCAAGCTGAAGTCACCGAGGTGGTTGGCAAGCTCCTCGGTGGCAGGGCACCGGGGGTGGATGAGATTCGCTCTGAGCACCTTAAGTCTCTGGATGTGCAGGGACTGTCTTGGTTGACACGTCTCTGTAACATCGCGTGGCGGTCGGGGACAGTACCTCTGGATTGGCAGACCGGGGTGGTGGTTCCCCTTTTTAAGAAGGGGGACCGGAGGATGTGCTCCAACTATAGGGGGATCACACTCCTCAGCCTCCCAGGGAAAGTCTATTCCAGGGTACTGGAGAGGAGGATCCGACCGATAGTCGAACCTCGGATCCAGGAGGAACAATGCGGTTTTCGTCCCGGTCGTGGAACGCTGGACCAGCTCTATACTCTCCATCGGGTGCTCGAGGGTTCATGGGAGTTTGCCCAACCAGTCCACATGTGTTTTGTGGATCTGGAGAAGGCGTTCGACCGTGTCCCTCGTGGTATCCTGTGGGGGGTGCTTCGGGAGTATGGGGTCCGGGGCCCTTTGCTAAGGGCAGTCCGATCCTTGTATGACCGAAGCAGGAGCCTGGTTCGCATTGCCGGCAGTAAGTCAGACCTGTTCCAGGTGCATGTTGGACTCCGGCAGGGCTGCCCTTTGTCACCGGTTCTGTTCATTATTTTTATGGACAGAATTTCTAGGCGCAGCCAAGGGCTGGACGGCGTCCGGTTTGGGGACCACAGGATTTCGTCTCTGCTTTTTGCAGATGACGTTGTCCTGTTGGCCTCATCAAACCTGGACCTTCAGCGTGCACTGGGGCGGTTTGCAGCCGAGTGTGAAGCGAGTGGGATGAGGATCAGCACCTCCAAATCTGAGGCCATGGTTCTCGACCGGAAAAAGGTGTTCTGCCCTCTCCGGGTCGGTGGGGAGTCTTTGCCCCAAGTGGAGGAGTTTAAGTATCTCGGGGTCTTGTTCACGAGTGAGGGAAGGATGGAGCATGAGATTGACAGACGGATTGGTGCAGCGTCTGCAGTGATGCAGTCGCTGTACCGGTCGGTTGTGGTAAAGAAGGAGCTGAGCCGAGAGGCGAAGCTCTCGATTTACCGGTCAATCTACGTTCCTACCCTCACCTATGGTCATGAGCTTTGGGTCATGACCAAAAGGACAAGATCCCGGATACAAGCGGTCGAAATGAGTTTCCTCCGCAGGGTGGCTGGGCGCACCCTTAGGGATAGGGTGAGGAGCTCTCAGTCACCATGGAGGAGCTCGGAGTAGAGCCGTTGCTCCTCCGCGTCGAGAGGGGCCAGCTGAGGTGGCTCGGGCATCTGTTTCAGATGCCTCCTGGACGCCTCCCTGGGGAGGTGTTCCGGGCATGTCCCACCGGGAGGAGACCTCGGGGAAGACCCAGGACACGTTGGAGAGACTATGTCTCTCGGCTGGCCTGGGAACGCCTCGGGGTCCCCCCAGAAGAGCTGGAAGAGGTGTCTGGGGAGAGGGAAGTCTGGGCATCCCTGCTTAGACTGTTACCCCCGCGACCCGGCCCCAGATAAGCGGAAGATAATGATGGATGGATGATCAGAAATGAGCAAAGATACGGCGAAATTCATTATCATTGCTTTACAATATCACCTTTATTTTTGCTCGTCTTTGTCTTGTTCACTAAGTTTTAGCGGTACAAAAATAATACTTGGACTGTTGGATCTGCTTAGTTTTGGCTTAATGGTGCAAAGTTTGTCACATTGATCTGTTTTATTAAATTAGTCATGACATATGCTGGTCTTAGACTGTTAGCTTGTAGTAGATATTTGCCTATTTAAGTTCTTCTTGTTTGAGTTATGTTCTTTTGTCCAAAAATTGGTTTTGTTGAGCTTTAAGCTGATGTTCCTATGGTTACATGCAATTATGACTGAATGCCTCTAAGTCAGAATTCTGCCTAGACATAACAATACTGGACACATGGATAAAACTTTGTAGTTGTCATTATTTCTAGGTTATTATGTTATACATATTGCTACAAGCATCATGTAGCATTACCATGGCAACACAGACAGAACAGTGGTGACAGATTAACTGACAAGATTCTGGTGGTCAAAGGTCAAGGTCCCTCTAAATTGAGAATTTATACATTTACTGTGAAGGATTTTCATAAGGTACATTGTATAATTAGGTCAAATAATAATGTAATGGCAATCCAAAAGTAAAAACACTTCACTGTTCATTATTCAACACCATCACTGTGGTGAAGGCAGTGTGCTTCTCTGAGGACTACAAAACACAACAAAATACACTTATTACTTTTTATTAAATTCACTGCACAAGCCTGGACGGACATGTTCGAGACATCTAGTTTTGTTTAGAAAAGATAAAAATTCTCTCCACAAGGGATTTCAGATGCAATTTCATCTCTCAAAGGAAACTTCATTTTTCTTTAACAATACATAATCAGGTAGAAAATTTGACATGTATAAAACCTGGAGCTGAAAGCTGCAAGTATAAAGGAAAGAGACCGAATGCTGCTTAAATGGATGCTTTTTGCAGTTTGATAATATACCTTGGAGCATAAAGGAAGTTGGCGCAGACACTTTCTGTCACAGATAAGAGCTGATGTAGATCTAAGACAATGGGCTGTTTTTACCACCATATCTACATCCAAAAGAGGAACAATAGCTTTACCAACTTTTTAATATCATGGTTTTAAAGAAGAGGAAATTGTTTGTGTGTCAAAGTGTAGCTGCAGACACATTTCATTCACCCTAAATGAGACCCCCCCCTCTTCTGTTCTCTTCTTCTCTTACACAAACATGGACACAAAAACCCCCCATTGAGAGCTCTTATATTTGAGTTTATCCATTATCCGTATCCATCAGCATCAATCACTCACGCCATAACTGCTCCCCATCTACAGACACACACCGTCACAGGCACGCACACAAACACCAAAAGTCAGACACACTTCACTGGCAGCGAATAGACTATCAGTGTGGTTTTACTGGCGTGTCTGAGGCTCTGACACCTCTGCGCTCGCTCTATTGATTTTGTTGTCTTATCCTAATGAGCCTTGCGTCATCCATCACTGCTCTGCTGGTAGCACTCACACAGCCAGATAGCTGGGAGGACTGAATTAAGGAGGGACAAGGATTATCACCTTGCCACTGGGTATATATCAATAAGAGTTTCCTGAATGCCATTTTTGAAAAGCATCAACAGTAATAAAAAAAAAAAAAAAGAAAAAAAAAAGCCTCTGCACATCTGTTTGAGGTATGCGATGTGAGGGTTTGGAATAGGATAAGTGCACAGTGACATGATTTCAGGCCTCTTAGCTGATGACTTCTGACCCCGCAGGCTCTTGGCTTTAACACTTGCCGCCTTGTGTCGGGAAAATGCTTTTAGGTTGAGTTTGCGCGCGCAGGTATCGGTGTGTTTGGCATGCGATCTCAAGTGCAGGTGTCGACCGCGGTGTTGATGGGAATGTTAGATAGAAAGCAGCTAGCACCCATTACTCACTTACACCTTTTTGGAGTAGAGACAGGAGATGAAACACTTTGACTTAAGCTATTCCTTCATTCACTCAGCCGTTATGGAGGTTGTCCCCACTCTGCTGCTCCAAATGGTGTTTTGATGTTTCTTCTCCATCCGATGTGTCTGCATTTAAAAGCAGTATCTGTCATTATTTCTGAAGGCTGTCTGTCTCACTTTTACCGACTGGAACAGTGGCGGCTGCTCATCTTTCAGAGAGGGGAAGCTCATTGTCATCTTATATTAAAAAAATGGTCAGGTTATTTAAACGTAAATTCGGCCCTCCATTCCTTTTAAAGAAAATGGTCAGTGACCTTATCGTACTGAGCAAACAAGAAAACGCTGACATTATGTTAAATTGAAACAAGGAAGTACAAGAGTGTGTTTTATTTACAGTGCAAGAAATGAACAAGTAATTTCGTAGTGGTTTCTCTCTGATTTCACAGCAGAATGCACGACGGTGTTAAACTGAACTGTGTTAAGTGAAGGAGTAGATCTGAAAATAGCTGTCAATCAAACGGGATTCAGCCTTTCGACCAATCCTCCAATCAGCACGTGGAAGCCTGGCATCCAGCTCGGCTGAGCTCCGCCCACAGCTCCATTCACCCCCAGAGACGCTGGGCGTCCGGGGGCGGGACAACATCGTGGCATTTATCCAATTACCATCCAGTTTTGAGGCAATGAAAAAAAACTGTTCCACTCAGTCCCGTTGAAGTGCATGGACGGTGAGTGTCTACGGGTGAATGCACTGAGCAGAGATCGAATGAGAAAACAGCGCAACGGGAATGTATGAGAAGTGAACAACATCGAGTTCGCTGTTTTGTGATAAAGCTGATTCTGAATGAACTCGTCCTTGAGATGAACGTGTTCTAACACATTTGTAGTCAATGAAATGTCAACACAACTGTAGATATTTACCCATTTAATTTTCATAATTTTAGGGGAAGCCGAGCTTCCCTTGCAGTCTATGAGAAATCGCCTCTGGACTGAAAGTAGCTTATCGTCCTACAACCGTCTCTTCTTTTCTGTTTACTCCATTTTTATTAGTTCATTAATCCCTCTGTATTCAGGGTCAAAATCCAAATCCTCCTCTTCATCTATAAGGCCTTGAATAATCTTCTTCCAGAATATATTAGACCACTCCTCACACCTTCTACCCCTGCAGGTCCTCTGAGCAAGGTCTTCTCATTGTAGAAATGCAAGACTGAGGGGAAAAAAAGCTGTCCTGGGTCCCAGATTATGGACCAGTCTCCAACTGGGGATAGATCAGACTCTTAAAAGTTGTAAAAATCTACCTTTTTTCAGTAGCTTTTCAATAAATTGTCTTTATATTTGAGTTATATTGTGCACTGTGTCTATTGTGAGTGATCTGTTTTGCTGGAATGCTTTTAAACGCTCTCTCTTGTGAAGCACACATTGAAAAGTGTTATATAAATACAACTTTTACTTACTCACTGTATCGTCCTTCAAACTGCCTCCCAATAGGTTTGACAGATTACATTATGTACTATTTACACAGACCATCAATCACTCACTTCACTTATGGTGCAACAAACTGTTCCTGCTGCTGCTTATTTTGGCTGATTATCAAGCGATGTCAAACGAAAAGTAGCAAAACTGAGGAAACATGACAAAAATAATATCAAGTTTGGTTTTATAGTGAGAAGTAACTGGAGACCAAACAGCTTCACATGTCTTCAGGTGAGTTGAAACCAAGCCAGTCCCAGTAAAGAAAAATCAGATTCTACAGTTGGAATATGAAAGAAAAATCAATGGAATTTCTGTTTTATGAAAACTTCCACTTACATATTTCAGCTGATAACAGACTCTGTGGTCTAGGCAGTGTTCAGTTTCTGAAAGTTTTTCAATACAATTTCAATAAAACAACCCTTGAAGGTATATGAGCTGCCTTAACATGATGACAAAATGAAATAGATCTTTAGAACAGAAATAGTTCTAGTGGCCTCTCCATCTCTATTTGCGCAGAACTTGTATTACATGCAGACCTCTGGTACTTTGTAATATAATATAACATTTCTATAATTTGCAAAATAAAAATTCTACCACAAATTAACCTATAAAGACCAGTGCTACATTTCTGTCAGTTCCCAAATGAACTTTTCTTTCTATTTAACCATTCTTAACTGATTTATCGCAATTTGTCATAACATTATCCTCTCTATTTTGCATTTTTCAGTAAAAATGTGGTATTTTCTAATATTTAATTCACTGATCATATAAATGTTTATAAAAGTTCAGAGTAAATTCTAACATTATTATATCAAAACAGAAAAAAAATTAAGAAAAAGTGACATTTTTAACAAAATATATCATTATTTGAACATAAAAACAACTGTCTTTATCCACTGTCAGTGACCAAATACATGGATATTACTGGGGAGTCTTTTTGTTGAAGTTGATAGTGTTTTTTTGTCCACTATGGAGCCTCTGAATGTCAAAATGGGTCATATCTGATGGCCATGAAAAGATGACAAACATTTTACACCAATTATTTACATGTATTAATAGGATTAGTGGATCAACAGGTATTAAACATTTGAGATCAGCATATACTTTTAGGCAGCAGTGGAGGTTTGGGTGTTGATGGGTTAAGTAATATTAGTTTTGTGTGAATTGCCATCTTTGTGAATTGGTATGATTTCCATTGTGCATTTATTCGGCTTATTTCTTAGAGGAGGAATATGTAAGCTACTTTGGTAATGGTAATGGAAAGAGTTTTGGCAGTAAATTCACGAGTAGGGATGGGAATTGAGGACCGGTTCTTTTTGAGATCTGGATCCCAGTAGCCTGATTCCTTGGAATCGTTTGCCTGCCTGCTTAACGATTCTGCTTATCAATTCCACCTTCATTGCGCATGCGTGATGACGTCATGCATACGCTGCATTGGTTTGGTCAGAACGTAGCCAACATGGTGTTGAGGCAGAAACGGTCCAAACAGACGACACCAGGTCCACTGGAACACTGGCAAAGCTTCCATTTCTTCAAAAGAGTGAAATCCCTCCAACATGTTCAAACATTTGTCCACAGCATGTGACTAATTTGCAGGAATGTCACGTATGTGATACGCTACTTAGCAACGCTTATGAATGCAGAGTGAACGCCAGGCCCAGTTCCGGTTCCGGTGCGGGCAACAAACATCATACCCCCTCAAATACAAGTTTCTGAAGGTAGGGGAAAGGAAATGAGGTGCACAACAACGGGAGACGAGGCAAACTGAGTTGAACTGGTTTCATGTAGTGGAAATGCAACAATAGAGGAATTAGTAAAGCATCTTTAGTTTCACTTTCACTGCCCCCCCCCCCCCCCCCCCCCCCCCGAACCGGGCCCAGCATCGTCTGTTATTATTATTTGTACATACTGTATATGTTATATTTTCTGTGCAGATGGAAATATAAAAGACAGTTAATGTATACTCTTTTATTCCCTCAATGAGAATCAATAAGAGAATCAATAAGGAATCGGATCGATAAGCAAGATCGATAATGGAATCGGAATCGTTAAATTCTTATTGATTCCCATCCCTATTCATGAGGTATGTGTTGTGACATAACATGGACATCCACTAAAAGGGCAAACACCATCCCAAAAGATGATGACATGAATGACATGCAAGATATCTACAGTAAGGAACACATAAACTAACATTTTTCTGTTTTGTTAAAAGTTACTTTTAAGTGGTGAAATTGCCCTTGACATCAAAATCAGGGAATACACAGAGCTTGAATGAAACGCAGAGATGGGGGGTTGATTTCCAAATCACCGGAGGTCCACTGGTCATACTAGTCCCCTGTGAATAGATCAAAAAAAAGAACACAGATTCTAGATAGTGGTCCCTGATTTGAGGTTTGAGAACCACTCCTTTCAATCCTTCATCATACATCCTCCACTTTCAACTTATTTCCCTCAGACATTTTACATTCACACCACATCCTAGCTGTGCCCACTTATTTACTATAGTAAAGCATATGTCTTCCATCCTAAACTGCTTATTCTTCATCTAATATCAATTTATGGTTCCGCTCTACTAACCCAGCATCCGCATCCTCCATCCTATATGTTTTATGTCATCTTATTTATCTTCATATATATGAACTTTCAGTCATTTTTTATCAGTCAGCTTGGATGTGGCTTACATAATGTGTTGATTTTATTTTCTATGTCCATTTTAAACTAATCTTCCAAAGAGAATTTTATTTTTTGTCTTCATTTCTTATGCCTTACATCCTCTGTCCTTAGTCACACAATGATTTCGGATGTTTCATCTTCCTACTCTCTTACATTCTATTCAACCTCTTTCCTACTTTATATCCTGCAGTACTGTATATTCTTTGTCTACTCCTCTGTACATTCTACATCTGCTGTCACTGTTATGATGTGGGCAGTTTATGGAGTGAATCAAAGGCTGTAAATGGTTGTAAAAAAAAAAAATGACATTAGTTGATGAGAAAATCAGTGTGTGGGATGGTAAAGTTGCACCCAAAGAGGACCAAAATACCCGTCTTCAGGGGGTTCTTCGGTGAAAATTATTGGTCTAATCGTATTAAAGCCCAAGTGTTGGCACTATTTACTGGTGTTAAAGAGGATAAGCTACTTATGAAGTGGTGGGGAATGAAGTGAAACTCTGTTGTGAGAATGCATCTCAATGTCACTCACCATAAATCACCAGACTGTTCATCCCCATGCCATGCACATCACGCACAAACACAAACCAAATACTATAGTTTACAGTGTGTCTAAAAAGATTACACACATGCTGTGCCGTCATGTGACTCGAGTTTACCACAAAAACAGTTTGTGACTTTCCCGTAACATTAGCAGTCCGTAGTGCTTTATTCACCCTAAGGCTAACACACACACACACATTCAAAGAACACAAACACACACATGCACAAACACACACACAAACACACACACACACAAACACACACACACATACACAGGCAGCAAAGAAGCCAGCAGGCTTTGGGAGCCATGGCCTGACCTCTGGTTTCCAGTCAAAGGGGTGCTGTTCACCAGTATACAACAGCACCACTGATCCCCTGTGTTCCTCTTGTAAATTTTGCTCTTTCTCCTCGGGGCTCAGAAGAGCCCTGTGTTGTTTAGTGAAAAGGAGGAGGAGGAGAAGGGAGGGGTGGAGAGGAGGAGGAGGAGAAAAGGCAAGAGAACAGAGGAGAGAAGCCAACTGTCTGTGTGTGACCACTAAATCACTGTGTCTGCATGAAGGCCACGATTGTGCATGTGTTTCTTTGTGTGTGTGTGGTTAAGTGTGTGTGGTTGTATGCATGTTTGGTGTGTGACCCTCTACAGTACATGTGCGTATAAAAAGAGCACAGAACAAGGGACCTTTAGTCTGGGATGAAAACATAGACCAATGTTACAGGCCAAATAAGATTAACTGGTCTAATGGACACACTTATTTTCATTATTCTGCATCGTTGCTACAGCTTGCACAGAACAGGCTCACTACTACTAAACCCTGAGGCAACAATGTCCTGATAAAGAAGTCCATACCTCATCCCCCTCTTATTTACAAGAATTCATTCATTCGTTAATCTTTCCGTATTTAACCTTTGAACATCCTCAGGTCACTGGCAAATCATTTAAGGGTTAAGGTTAGGGCTATATTTGAACCATGTCTGAACTAATGTTATTTAGATTGGGTTTTAGCCACACGATAAACACAGAAATGAAGATTCTTCCTTGAAAACGAGGACTAACACATTCATTTTGACCCTGAACTTCTTTTGTTTTAACCATAACTTAGAGCAAAAGTTCCAAAAACTCAATACATTCATGCTGTTTTGACATTTTGAGATTTGTATTGATTTCATATAAGTTGTCCTCACATATATGACAGAATGACCATGTCCACTTCCATTAGAGAAGGAGAATAACCTCAGGTGTTTTAGAAAATAGCCCTGTCCATGTTTTGCATTTCCCGTTGATCTGCGTATATCTGTCTCTCTGGAAATAGGTGATCTATTTCGCTCTTCACAATGTGTACAAACCATTGTAGGTATCTACATCTGAGCTAGATCAATTTCCCTGGAGAGGAAAAAAATATAGATATAATTAAGTATGAAAAGCACATTATGTGCATTAAAAGTGTAAATAGTTAGAAGTGTAATATATCATTTATGCACTTTAACATGAAGAAAGGTTTGTTGAATATTTCCTGATTTTCTATGACAGTTACTGTATTTGCTCTGTGTGACTCATCGGATGACAGTAGACTAATAAGGTCTGAAAAAAAAAATATGACACTGATGTTTTTAACAGGAAACTTACCTCATTCAGATGAGTCCGCATGAGAGTTTGCTGCTGAGACAGAGACAGGCCTCAATCTGTATGTGTGAGAAGAGTCATTTTAATGTCCAGAGGATATGAGGTCTGTGGATAATGGGTCCAATATTTACTTGGGTGACTTTGGAATGAAATAATCGGTGGACATCTGTAAATCACATCCACATGCACCTCTCCCATTAGAATAAATGGGACCAGCCCTGCCTTTAGTCTTGTAAATGGAAGACATAGACAGGAAATAAGTCTCCAAAAGACTGAAAGTCAAAAGCCAACACTAATGTAGCAACAACTCAAAAACAAACAGGACAAAAAGTGAATAAGAGGGGGAACGAGATATAGAAAAATGTGGACTCTGCAAGATCAGAAAAAATAGAGAAAAGCACTAATATAGTGTAAGCAGGACATGAACCCTGTGCTGAAGAAAGGCTGCTTTTCAACTGAACTGAAGGTTTTTTCTCACAGTAGAAGAAACTGCCACTTCTACTAATACACTAGTACTACTGCTTCTATAGATGACTGAAGACAGCTGTGGATTAACTTTGCAACAAACATTTAACCCTTTAAGATAAGATAAGATAAGAAATTTGGTGTTTATACTGTATAAATATTTATATAAATAGAGAATTAAAATTAAACATTTTTGAAATTTAAAATTAAAATTTAGGGCACCGATAGAAATACTCTGAAATTCAACATGTCAACCTTTGTGTTATTGGAGACATAACAAGAATTTAGGACTTTTGTGAATTAATTTTTTTTTCTACATAACAATATATATATATATATATATATATATATATATATAGATAGATAGATAGATAGATAGATAGATAGATAGATAGATAGATAGATAGATAGATAGATAGATAGATATAGATATAGATATATAGATATATGGTATAGTTATGTAGAAAATCAAGGTCAGTGAAGTTACCATATTTGGTTCCTTACCCTTAAGAGGCAAAAAATAAATAGATAAATAAAAATTAAAAAAATACAAGAAGTGTATATGCATAAAAAAATACAAGAAAAACTCATGTAAGGTGAAAGGAACATGTATTTTAGAACATTAGAATATCACTTTTAGAACGTTAGACCAACATAAGTGCTGATCCAGACCCTTGTCCACATCCACATTCTCCCTTTGAACATCATTCCTTACATTAGTACCATTACTTCATGGTACCTAACAAAGCAGGTACGCTCACTGTTCATGCAGAGGTGGACCTTACAGACCCTGTAGACCACATTAGACCTCAGATTGTTGACTCACTGTCCTCACTGTAACTGTTGCAGTCACTGTATTGTAATGTATGTGGAAATTTCCAAAAATAGTCATTTGCCCGATAAAGGGTGAAGGCTCCAGTGTCTCAACATGAACTTACTGTTACTGGGTTAACAAATCTCAAATGACACATCACAAAAGATGTTAATCAGTTTAATCTGTGGTTGAGTTACAGATCTGTTTAATGCATGTGGATCAAAAAAACCTGAGCCTCATGTACAAATGCATTATAATTATTCACTATTGGTGATCAGACTTCTTTTTTAGTCAAATAAAAACGAATAGAACACTGTATATCTGCAGTCGGACAAACAGGCCATAAATATAAGTAACAAAGACTATCACACTTCTAATTCCAAGTTATGAATTTCCTCTTACAATGCATATTTAGCGAAACAAAAAGTACAGAAATACCCTTAAACACCATCACTCAAACACTGAAATTAAATACCTCTGACTGAATGACTTACAGATCGATGACAGATCAATAATATTGGATCACTAAAAGCAGTTTCCACTGTATTTATGTGTAACTGTTGAAATTATGTATTCAAGACAAAAAGTGTTGTTTGTTACATATTTTACCACCAGAGTCTGTGAGGACTGACTGACCTGGGAAGAAGTGTAGGTCATGACACTTCAGAAATGTATTCTAAATATATATAGCAGATTTTTTATTTATTTACTTAACCATTCTGTTATGTTTGGAATGGATTTAAGGATAATTTATT
Source organism: Sphaeramia orbicularis (assembly GCF_902148855.1). NCBI lineage: Eukaryota > Metazoa > Chordata > Actinopteri > Kurtiformes > Apogonidae > Sphaeramia > Sphaeramia orbicularis. Next base: position 27,257,285 of record NC_043967.1, read on the forward strand.
CTTATTCTATACAAGTGAGAGGAACAAAATCATTTACTCAGGTTCCAGAGAAGCAAAGCAAGATAAGTTAAACAATACAATACAGTGACTGATAAAGTACACTGAACTCTGATTATAAATAAATAAATAAATAAATAAATAAATAAATAAATAAATAAATAAATAAATATATATATATATATATATATAAATAAAAAGGAAGACTTAAGTGAAAGTGTAAGTGACTGCATGCACACCCACAGCAACATAATGACAGAGAAAAAGACAGAAGCAATATAACAATTTAGAGTGTTATTAACCATGTAAGCAGCTCAAGGGTTTAATAATGGCTTCAATAATCATGAAAAAACAGTAACGTTCATGTAATATAATGCTTTATATTCAATTTCACACAATACACTTGATTGGCATTATACACTGTGTATATGTTTCTCCAGACATTGTAAAAGACCCAAACGTGTTGTACATATAAATTTATACAGTATGCATTGATGATGCTGAGATGAAGCCTTTTTTTTTTTTCTACGTGTCAAATGAACCCAAACACAAGAAAACTTGGCCTTTTAGGAGGTGATTTTATTATTTTTATTTTGTTTGCACATTTTACAGTTGTTTTTTTTTCTACCCTACTTACCGTTTATTTTATATTTTATCTTTTTACCTTCTATGCTACAAACCAAGACCTGGGTAACTACTGTATATTGGTTCAATCATGTACCACTGATTGAATGATAATAAAGCTGAGTCTGAGGTTTTTTTGCAGAACGAGTCTTTATTTCTAATTCCTACTTTCTGTTCTGTTCTAGCAGATCTAATCTTTTCATTTTAACTTCTTATGAACATACACTGAACTCCTCCTTCTCGTTGATCTGTTGTCTTTATACAGAGTAAACATTTCAACAACAGCGTCTGGTTCTACCCACTGCTCTGCTGCTCTTAAGTATCTCAAAGTTATTTGGTATTTTTTGACGGGTATGACTCAACTCTATTGTAATGCTATATTCTATGATGTGAATGTACGTTATAGCAAATTAATGTGATCCATTAGAGTTCAGGTAATTCCATCTTCAATGTGGCGTTAAGTGGTTGCTTTCAGGTTGTTTGGAATGTACTGCCCAAACTAAAATTACATGTTTTTATAGAACACATTTTCTAATACTAATATTTTGTATTTATTTCACCACATTTTATGAGTAAGTGTTTGTATTTTGTGAGAAAACACTTTTTGATGTATTTGTGCCTCTTTCCTCTGCTTGCATCTTTCATCGTTGTACAGTTTGCTCTGATTTGTCCATGAATTTTAATAACAGTTCTTTCCTTATTACAGATCGGAATGTAGATCTGTACAATCTGGCTTAATGAGTATAAATAAATCAGTGATATCGAGGGAGGAGTCGGTTTCGTACCCCTCCTCCCCTCTTTAATCTAGCCTTCCTCATTAACACAGGCGTAAATATGTAAATGAGATGAGACAGCATGGAAATATACAAGCCTATTACACAATTAACATGACTGCTTGATTAAGTAATATAAAGAGACTTTATAATATCACCATGCATGCGTGTGTATATGCTTGCACATTAAAACTCATTTATTGTGTGAGTAATTGTCCTCAACTACATCCATGCTCATGCTTTTTTTTCTAATTCTGACAGTTTCCTGGCTGTAAATATTCAAAGATCTACAGTTTAACCTTGAACTAAACACAAAGCCCCAAATCTAGATGTCATATGTCCCAAAGCTAAATGAGATATGTGATGCAAACTCATTGATTTTAACAACATAACCATATAATGTTACATCTAATCCCATTCTCTTCCTGATGGAGCCCGATACCATCTAAATCTGCTCAATAATTGCAATGCAGATGATGATCAAGCGAGATGGAGAGAGGGTGACAGTGAGGGGTATCGCCAGTTTGACATGATTACAGCACCAGCCTCGAGGGACCCATATCTTGATTTAGATTAAACCATGCTCGTCAAATGGAAAGTACCCGCCTTTAATACTGCCGTATATCAGCCACCGCATAAAAATCTGATGTTCAATCAAGTCCATGAAGAGTCCATGAGGAGCTTGATTAAATGAAGAAAGACACAACGAGGTAAAAAAAAAAAAAAAAAATCAAAATACAACGCTGTTCAGAGATTCAAAATGACACTCAGCAAATATTTTGACACTGGAAATAAGTTAATGTGTCAGCCTGCACCGGAAATAGACAGGCCTGAAAAAACGCACCATTAAAACTGTGTAAATATGGCTTACAGAGATGTAGTCATGTACAGATATGGTCGACATTAAACTGATTCAGGATGTAAAAAGCCGATGGTTTTAGTGCTTCTGAGTATGTGGTTTGGGGTTGTGTGGATATGCTCACATCAACGTATCTGTTGCGCTTCAGTTTGTTTTCCCTTCAGTCGACACACTGATTTAATGTGATGTACGTTGAAGATAGCTGGCAAAGTATCAAAAGACCATTTGTTCAAGAGTATATACATGAGTAAGATTCTGCTTAATCTCAAATCTCACCAGGAAATCACTTCTTCCTTCATGTCCACTTGTGTGTTATGCAACTCCTTTAGCTTTTTAGTCAGGCATTCATTAATAATAGTGGAGGTCAATGAAAATCTGTACAAAGTATTTTCAGTGCTGAAAAGTAGGGTAAAAACATCTTAAATAGCAACACATCTCGCTGTTGACAGTCTCCACTGGACCTGCTTTGCTACAGCAATTGTCCTTGTGAAAACTGTTGACACAAGCTAAATCCCACACACTTCTATTGTGTTGAATTCTTGGCAATTCAATCTCCAGCACATAAAACCTGGGTTATTATAGACAATGAAAACAAATGTGGTGAAAACATTCTTTAACTGAAATCAAAAGGGATGCATTTAACAACATGCAAATAAAAAGCCCACTGAATAATGCAAGATGCACTAAAACAAAATGGAACTGAACTTTCTCTTCAGTGTTAATTCATGGCTTGTTTTGCAGAAAAAAATGTATTGGGTTTATTTAATTTTATTACTTAGTTTTTATGTTTGTTTGTTTGTTTTTGTTTGTTTGTTTTTTCTGTTTTTAATTTGATCTTGCAGTGTTGTTATTATTGTTAACGTTGTTTTGTTTGACTGTTGAGTGTTCTTAAGAAGGAAATATAAGGGTGAATCACATTGTTTTTATGCTTGTAAGTGGATACTGTATGTCTGTTTGGAATGGGAGGACCCCAGGAAGAGTAGTTGATGTCCTGCATCAGCTAATGGGGATCCTAATAATAAATAAATAAATAAACAACATGGGATCTTTAATAAACAATGGTTTGTCAGTCATATTTGATTGCCCAGTGGACTGAGCCTTTATGTACCTTGGCTGTAGGATGTACCAGGCCTTTATTTGAAAGGGCTTTCTGTCAGAGCCAGGCCTTTATTTCTAATTTCCTCTGTTTAATAAATAGAAATGGCCCTTTTTAATATTATTTTATTTAATCTGCTTGGTTTGTAACGGTAAAAGTACTGCCATGTACTTTTTTACAAAAGGCAATACTTTCATTTCCATTACAAAATATTCATTCATTCATTCATTCATTTTCTGAACCCGGGGGTCGCTTTGAGCCTATCCCAGCTACTTATGGGCGAAGGTGGGGTACACCCTGGACATGTTGCCAGTTCATCGCAGGGCTGACATATAGAGACAAACAATCACTCTCACATTCACACCTATAAACAATTTAGATTAACCGATCAGTGCATGTCTTTGGATGGTGGGAGGAAGCCAGAGTACCTGGAGAGAACCTACGCAGACAGATTTTTGTTGCTTAATTCAAGCACAAAAAATCTGCCAATGGAACAAGTGAAAATTATTTTGGTAAGATTTCTTGAAAAGAGATTTTCAAGATCTACTGTCTAAAAATAAGTTCTTATATCTCACTGAAAAGTTACTCTTTAGGTGATTATGTCTTATTTTAAGTGTGATGAGCTATTTTGACAAGAAATGAGAAAAATACACTTGATAAGATTTAGATTTTTTCCCAGTGTAAACATAGTCTTCTTGTCATTCTTCAAAGTTTCTGTGAAATTACAGTTTTGCTAAATAAGATACACACCTGCAGTGACTGACATCAATCAATGACACTTCAGGTCTAGTCCACATCTAGAATTTGTAGATGAGTAAATTATACTTAATATAATTATATAACAGGCACCAGACATTTATCCATTTATCCATCCAGGCCTGTGTTTGAGAACTGGCATTTATTTGTTTGCATCAGAAACAAATAAAGAGACCTCGCTCACTATACTATAATCACAATTCGAGTTCTTTCATACACCCACTCCCTTAGAAAATAAATATATGGCAAATCCAGTTATTCATCCTGTACCCACTTTATCCCCTCTACGGTCACAGGGGTCGCTGGAGCCTATCCCAGCCACTTATGGTGGGGTACACCCTGGGCATTCACATTATGGGCAATTTAGATTAACCAATTAGCCTATCAGTGCATGTCTTTGGATGGTGGGAGGAAGCCAGCGTACCCACGGGGAGAACATGCAAACTCCACACAGAAAGGTCCCACCCCCATCGACTGGTGTTGGAATCGAACCCAGGACTTTCTTGCCGTGAGGTACAAGTGCTATCCACTGCACCACCGTGTCGCCCATCAAATCCAGTTATATTTTGTTATAAATGTAATGATACATTTGTTTGTTTGTTTGTTTATTTATTTTGAATATTGCATTAAAATCAAACAACAGGATTATATAAAAAGAAAGTCAAACACTCGAAAAGGAGCGGGATGAAGTTTAATTTATAATCTCCTGCCCCCTTTTCCCATCCTTCACCTATCCTAAATTCCGAATGTAGGATATTCTAATTTAGGATAATTCCTATCAGATTCCCTAAGTAACTCAGAAATCCTCACATGTCAGACTAAATTCTAACTATACAAAAAATACAAAATTGTTGTACATATCAAGGATAGACTATCCATTTTGCAGCAGCATTTCACATTAAACTAAACTCTGTCCTTTTCATAGCAGTAATAGTGCACAAATCAAAAAAACAAGTTGTTACAGGCCCTATAAGCATTGAAACCCTCATATATTTATACATATACTGTACTATTACAGCTGAAAGAGTTGTTTAGCGCTGAGGGACTGAGAAAGTGGAGAGAAAGTAACACATATGGCACCAAAAATCATTATTTCATTCAAAATCATAGTGTTTAAGAAAAAAAAAAATGTTGAAGAATATAACACTTTTTTTGATTGTGTATTTGTACTTTTAAATGGGTAATATCTTGTTTAGTTGTTGCTTTAACAGACTGTATGTATGATCTCTTTGTCTTTTAACGCAGGTGCATTTCCAGTGTGGCATTATGAATCTGTACCTATTGCCTCCAGTGTAACCACACTGCCTACACTAACTATATTTCCACCCCAGCTACAGATGTAATCAGCGCCTTGATTTTGTTGCAGTGAAATGTAATTTGTCAGTAAAGGATCCGCAGAAAAAGTTTTTTTTTGTCTGTCCTCAATCGGCAACATGTGCTCAAGCTGCTTCTTTACATAAATACAGAACAAAGAAATTGCAAGTTTGTTGGTTCATTTATTTATTTATTTATCTATTACAGCTTTAAGACTTTTTTCTGACTCTTCTGGTGAAACATTTTGCATTTTTGCACCCTCAAAATTATTTTAATTAAAAAATATATATATAATTATTTTGTTGGAATAAAAACAAATGTATGTTTGTAAGAAAATTCAAATGAAGATAGAATTTGTTTTCCTCATAATAAATGAAAAACTAAATAAAAACGACATTAAAACTGGACAATTCCCTAAAATAAAACAAAAAAAAACCTAAAACTGAACTGAAATGATAAAAACAAACAAACACCACATAAAACTCAAAGCATTTCAATATGATAAATGTTCACTCTTACAAAATGTTGTTTTTGATTATTATTTGACTGAGCCGATCCTTTAAAATGGGTTTGATTCCAGTTATATCTGACAGAAAAATGTGTTTTCATTGGCGTTGAAGGGAAAGTGAAGAGGCCGCTTCATAACCAGTACATTCAGTTTCATTAAATGCTGTGACTTTGACATGAAGTAACGCTGATAAGGAAACACGGATGAGACACAACACTGAGGGATCGAACTGACAGAAAACACCACAGACAGCTGGATTTTCCTCAAGGGGAAGCCTGCGCAGTGGACGACTTAATGAAAGAAAGAGATGGATGATGATCACATGAAAATGTTCTTTCACATGCAACACATTAGGAGCCGGTCCACAGAGAAGCAACTGTGGCCTGCACCACACTTTTTTTTTCTTTTTCTTTCTTTTTTTTTTTTTTTTTTACGCTGACGATCAGAAAACAAAGCTGTGCACTGTGTGTAAAAAGACCCGCTCTGTCTAAGTGGAAGACACCATGACATGGGACAACGCAGACTGTTTATCTCACACACAGACTGGAATTAGCCTGTGACAGAGTGGATGTGTAAGTACCAGTATGCAGTATGTACTGGTGGCATACGACCCCATGTACTGTCTCCATGGGTGTCGAGGGAAGTTTTAAAATGGGGAGAAAACTTGGAACAATAAATAATTATCTGGGGGAGCTTTTTTTTTTTACACCACTTAGCCCCTTGGGTCAAAGGGGTTATATGAAATATTGATGTTCCAAACTCTCAACAGCAGGGGGAAGCACTCATCAGAACACACTAACAAACAAATTAACAAAAACTAAATTAATAAAAACAAATTAGTGCTACATCTTCTAATACAATGGTATCAACAACTTTTCCTTTTCAAACAAAAACTCAGAAACTCATAACATTGCTTTCTATAAATCTTCACATGCTGTATCAGCTGATAGTTTACATTATGGCTCTGTTAGCTTAGCTCTGTTTTTACACAGAAAACAGACGGTAAAACCACAGATTACCTCTGTTTTCTGTACAGTTTGTGTTGTTAATATCTGCATGTTCTGTTTGGAATCATCTAAACAAGGTCGGAACTGTCACAGTTTAGTCTGAATCATGGATCAACAAAAACAAGCTAATGTAAGAAACATAACATTTTTATTTTATACTTCATAAGCTTTTTAATCAAACTTAGTAGTGGAGAAAAAACAGTCATTTCAGCATCAGACATTCTTTTACTTCTGAGCTGTGTTCAGTGGCAAAAACAATGACAATGGTTCTGTCAATTTATCACTTCCTCTGACGGTGACAGTTGTTTCTTAACGGTTCTCATCCTCATTACTCCCTCTAGTGGTCACATACATTCACACTGAAACTAAACCCTAAGCCTAAAATGGTCGACCTGAACTATTTTTCTTATTTTGACTAACTAAAAGGTTAGAAAATGTGCTGTGAGTGAGTCTGTTTGCACTTTTTTTCCTAGATCTTGCAAAATCTAGCAGTCATTTACAATTTACTGCATGTAATAATTCTGCTAAAACAGCTTCTTCTCCAGCTTCTAGTACAGACATGATTGAAATTGCTGTAATGACTCAATAAAATCTATAAAGCGTAATGCCTCAGGTTTAAGAAACTTGGAATTTTTCCAGTTGGACAAACAGTGAAAGAGTTACAGCCATCCAAACTGCATATGCACAGGGTGTCAGCCTGACATGTCAGGTTTTAAAGAGTTAAGCACAAATACTGTATATAGCCTAGAAAACACCACCTGCACTATCCTGGATGCTATGAAAAGTAAAATGCATCAAGAACAGGACACACCTGGGGGATCAGGCTCAAGAGAGAATCTGACAGATAAACTCTACATTGATGAAGATTTTCTGTTTGTAAAAATCTCAGCTGTCATTAACTGTGCTTCAGTAAAAGCTCCAAGAGTTCCACAAAAACAAAATAAAAACTTGGATTTCCATAAAAGTGTTTTGTAGTGAATAAAACAGATGATAGATATATTGGAGTACATAAATTGTGTGTAACTGAACCAACTCAACTAGTCCAAAAATGTGGAATTACTTTTAGGGTCAGAGACAATATATTTTCAGGTTGTCCATCCATTCAACAGATTTTCATAAATGTAATATCTTGAGGAAGTTCTTCAACATTTACTTGAAGGACTCATCTGACTACAATGTGGTGACAAGAGGTCAAAGGTCAACGACACTGTGATATGGCAACAAAACAAACCTTGGACCTCAGCTTCAGAATTCAGATACAAACAAGTGGTCCCAGGCACAACAAACCCCACCCCTCGTATATTGTAGCTTATTTTGGCATCGATCCAGCTGATGTCATCATGTCTATGCATGTGCTGATGTCAGCATATCAATTGCCACTAAATATGTGCCAAGTTTGAAGTAAATTGAAACAAAATTGATGTTTTTTTTTATAGACATTGGAAATTTCGGCCATTATAAATAAATGGGAGGAAAAAAAAAAAAAGAGTTTAAAATTTCATAAAAAATTTGAACTTTGATCTATTTTTCCCAAAATGTAATGAGATCTATTCTGGGTCACTGGCAATCTATAAACCCATTTTCATATGAATTCAAGCAACAGTTTTGCTGCTAGAGTGTTAACAAACAAAGAAACAAACAAACCAAACCAAAAACAATCCCCCTTGCCTTACCCCTTGGGGTGTAATTGCAACACAATTTTACACAAATGTGCAATAAAATGAAATGAATGATGAATGAATGAAAATATGGTGTTAGAATCAAACGTTATTTATGTTTTTTTTTTTTTATTTTATGGGTTTTACTATTTTTTATGTTTTTATGTGATAGGTAGAAAACACATTTTGTCTTTTAATTCTACTTTCTTTTTAATCTAACTTATTCTTAGTTACTTATACTCTGCATTTATTTATTTATTATTTATTGTTGATGTGGTATGACTGTTTTTGTGGAATAAATAAATAAACTACATCTATCTATCTATCTATCTATCTATCTATCTATCTATCTATCTATCTATCTATCTATCTATCTATCTATCTATCTATCTATCTATCTATCTATCTATCTATCTATCTATCTATCTATCTATCTATCTATCTATCTATCTATCTATCTATCACCACCTCCTATGGTGACATTATATACCCACAAACTCAAATGTCAGCTACGTTGTGACATCAGAGCAGCCCCTGTGTCCTCTATCCACTACTGACCCACTCTTGCCTCTGTAAATCCAATGTTCTCACTGGGAACTGGAAAAGTCTAAAGCAAGATAGAAAAAAGTATATCTTTGCTTCCCTTAATTTAATAATAGGGATTGGATCAACGGCTTCACTGGTCTCTATCTTCATCTTTGTGTCTGTCCTTCTATCTTTCACTCTGTTGCACTCTCAAAAAAACAAAACAAACAAAAACAAAAACAACAAAAAAAAAAAACATGTTTTAGTAGATGCCAGGCAATCAATATAGTGATGAGGGCTGTTGTTCTGAGGCCTGATATACTACAAGCACACCAACACAAGAGTAATGACTACTATCCACAGGCACTGTAACAGTCATGAATTATACTTTATTGGCCACACTTTGTCAGATATATGACTCTCCTGCCTCCCCGCATGTATTCTACGCCTGACAAGATTTGATACATGCATGAGCACACACACACATACACATACAAAGACAGGTAAAAAACACTGATCACAGAACATTCTATAAACTCCACAACCATGACCTGAGGCACTCCGCCAGCTCAGAGAAAAAAAATACAGATGAAAGCTTTAGAAATAACAGAACAAGACATTTTCAAATCAATACTTGTTTCTCTTTTTTCCATCTTGAACAGTGCTTGATGACCCACGCCATTAGAGCAGACCGGGAGGCGCGTCGGTGACGTGCTCAATACGCTGAGCGGCGTGAACAATGCAGGGGCTGATTGTAAGAGCCTGTATGCTCCTGGGGGGGTTAATAAAGGGGATTGTTCTGTGTTGTATTTTCTCTTTACTCATTTATGTTCAGCTAGGTGGAGGTCAGACATAGTGTCCCTGAAGCCATACAGTAAGGTGTATGTTTTCAGCAGGATGAAACTCAGTGGCCTTGACCAGAACACTGAATACACACTCTCTGCTTCACTGCCTAAATCAATCTTTAATACACCGTGCCACTGCCTTCTAAGAAATACTAAAAAATACACAAACCGAGTGGCACATACATGAACAATGTGTGTCAGCCTTTCTTCCTGCGTTATGAAAAAATAAAGCGCACACCACGTTTCATAGTAGGTTCAAGGGTTGAAACAGGCCCATACCTCTGTGCTTGGAAAAGAAAGTTCCAGGAGCGAGGTCAGCAGCATGACTACACACACTCACATTGTTATACACTCACATATGAGCAAACACATGGCTGCAGTGTCAGTAGATACTTCACAGAGGGGAAGTGCATCTCCATGACCGTGGGAGACCTGGTATGTGATGTGCAATGACAACAAACCTTAAAGGAATACAGTGAGTGCCACTGTGATTCAGTACGGTTTGACTGTATGTGATGCAGAGTATGGTATAGAGGTTGGATTCATCAGTTCTTCAGGAAATCATAAATTAACCCTCTAAGACCTAAACAGCCTCTGGCGATTAAAAGCACCAACTGATATTAAATGTTTAATAACTTTTTCAACCACTAATCCGATCAATTCATTTCAATAATTCAGGTAAAATTCCGTTTTTTCCTCTTTTCACTGACATTAAATATGACCCATTTGGACGTTCAGAGGCTATGTAGTGAACTTCTCTGCAAAACTGATTCACCAGTAAAACCCATGTAGTTTGACAAATAACACTGGCTGTAGAAGCTTGATTTTATGTTTAGTTAATGATACATTTTACTGAAAAAGTCTCTGTTTAAGTTTCCTCTGCCAGTTTTTTTGTTATCATAACCTTTGAATGTAACCCTGTAAAGCCTGAACCATTAAATCATCAACAGAAAATTCCAGTGCTTTGAAATTGGAGCCTTTATTGGTCCTTCTGAACAACCAAAAAAAAAAAGTTTTCAAATATCAATTTCCATGTATGAGTTTCAATTTTCTATCATTTTTGATACATCAGGTCTCAATGCTCAAATAGTATTATTATTTAACAAACAAAAACATAATATAACACAAACATGTCTAACAAATTGGTGATTCCTTTTCAAACTTGGCAAAGTTCTGCCTCCTTCCTCATTAATGACAATCTTGTCGTCTCACTGGAAAGGCCTCTGGTGAATGAATCCCTCCCCTGGTGGATTATCTGTGTATTGCATGTATCTAATTGTATACAGCAGGTTTTTCAAGAAAATAATATCACACTCATCATATAGAGGGCTTCAAAATTCATGTATCAAATATGATACATTTGGTATTATAGGGTTAATCTGAGCTTTAACTCATAAAGACCCAGTGCTACTTTTGTTTCAGTTCCCAAATTCATTTTTCTCTCTATTTAACCTTTCTTAAGTGATTTATCACCATTTAATACAATATTATCCTCTGTATTTTACATTTTTTCAGTCAAAATCAGGTATTTTCCATCTTTTAATTTGTTGATCATGTAGATGTTCATTAAAGCTCAGAGCAAATTCAAAGGTTATTACATCAAAAACAGAGAAAACTGAAGAAAAAGTGACTTTTTCGGTAAAATATATCTTTAACTGAACATAAACCAAGTGTCTAAACTCATTGTCATTGATCCAACTCCATGGGTTTTACTGGTGAATCAATGTTGTAGAAGATGACAGTGTTTCCACTTTCACTGTGGATCCTCTCAACATCCAAATGGGTCATATCCGATGACCATGAAAAGATGACAAACTGCATTTTACACCAATTATTTACATGTATTATTAGGATTCATGGATCATTGGGCATTAAGGATTTAAAATCAGTAAATGGTTTTGCTCGCCAGTAGTTTGGGTCTTTATGGGTTAATAAACATCAACATGATCAGTAAAGTAAATGTAGGAAAAATGTGAAAAATACAAAATGCAGAGAACAATATTGTAATAAATGGTGATAAGTCACTTTGGAAAGGTTAAATATAGAAAAAAAAAAATGATTTGGAAGTGTCCACAAATATAGTTCTAAGTCTTAGAACAGTGGTTCCCAACCTTTTTTGTTTCGTGACCCCATTTTAATATCCCAAATTTCTGGCGAACGCAGACATTCAAAACAGAGACATTGTTTTTTGCTGAAATGTATTTGTTTTCGATCATGTAATAGTTTGCTATACTATGTTGCAAATAAACATTAATTTTAGACAACATTTAGTCTATATAATGTATATTATTATGGATGGGGGCAGAAAAGCCAGGTGTAGATTACTGCACAAAGTGAGAATTTTATTTTCCTTGGTCAGGATATGTACAGTCAGTCCAGCTTGGATTTACAAGGCAGACAATTAATACTGAACAAACAATAACTCAAACTATGAATTATGAAAGAGCTGCAGCATCTGAAACTGACCACAATAAACATTTGAAAGATAAACAGAACCACAGTGCTTCAGTTTCAGCTTCAGAGTTTGTCATGTCTATTTTGACTTGTGATTGTCTCTCTCAACTCACCATATATCTTTTATCAGTAAGTTTTTTTTTTTTTTTTTTTTTTTTTTAGCAGTTACTAGAAGTTTCAGATGACCCCATTTGAATTCCAGGTGACCCCACATGAGGTCCTGACCCCAAGGTTGAAAACACTGTCTTAAAGAGTTAAAGTGAGTCATTTTGTGTCTTAAGAAAAAAAACATACTTATATTCTCAGTTAATGCGAACAGATTGCTGCAGTTATGAGACAATATATGCAATACATACACTATGTTTCATATAACCTTTACCAAAAAATAAATAAATAAAAAATGCTTTAAAAAAATGTACTGTATGGAGCCACTCTAACCTGGAACAACCACCATGTTTAACTCAGTTTAGAATAAAGAAATTAAGAAAAGTTGTTATTCTTTGAAAAATCAGTTTAAGCTACATATGATCATGATGGAAAAGTGATTTTATCTTAAATGCTGTAAACTAGTATCATTGTACCAATTACTGATGATATGTTTTAAAGATTTTGTTTGTTTGTTTGTTTTTTTTTTTTGTTATTTTATGTAATGCAAAATTTTGTCTGAAAATAGTAGAGCATAATTACATGTGCTCATTTATTATTATTGATTATTGTCAATAATGAAATGGTTGAATGTTTGTTTTTGTCATAATAATTGGTGTAAATAAGTAAATACTGCACTTTGTGGATGTCTTGCATGTTTTTGAATGAACCCCAGGATGAATAGTTGTTACTGTGCTAATAACTAACATTGATCATGGTAATAGTATGTGTAAAAATGTCCGAATACAGTAAAAACAAATCTGCATGTTTTGGGTGAAAATGGCTCAATGCATCACTTCCTTTCCATTTTAAGCCTTTCCACCTTCATGCTAATGTGCAGTCAGATGTTACGGTTCATTGTACATCATGGTATTTGTATAAAACTGGTATCAGTGACCCTTTAATCAACTTTTATGGGTCGTTTCTTCAGGCTGAATATACTAAAATTTTTGTTCTTGCAAAACCAAACCACTATGTCTACAAGGCTGTCACAGCATTGGCCCAAACTGTAAATTACTTAAAAATTGCTTCATTCCTCTACAACAATATATCATAAAAGCAATTATGGCATTTTTCAGCAGAGCAGAACTTTTACTTGTAGTGCATTATCTGTCATTTAGTAATAGTACTTTTACTTTTCATGAGCTGCACAGTTTTGTTTTCATTTCAACACTGCTTCTTTTTCCTGTTGAGCATGTGTTGGTACAGGGTATGATACAATAATGAACAGTTTTAAAGTGTTTGCCTGAATTTTGGCCTGATTCCATTTGGGGATTGAAACATACCATCCTCCCATACTACTCTGTAAAAGCCTCTTGCCATCCCTTTGTTTACTGGATCCACTACTGCTGTTATATTATACTGCAGTCTTTGAACACCGCCTGGATTTGTCAGTTTGGATCTGATCTGATAACAAACCAAACTCAAACACAGGGTGCGATATGTCAAAAAAAAAAAAAAAAACAACAGAGAGGGGATGTTTTGTTTTTTTTTTTCTTTTTGCTGGAGGGGGTGGGGGGCAGTTATATATACATGGGGGTGCGGTCCATAACTAACATAACTAATGCTGGCATGACACAAAAGTGAAACTTTACATACTTTCAACGTCAAACTCCTGGGTTCCATTCCTCTCTTATACAGCAGATCTTACATGATATTTTCACAACTTCTAACCTGTATCCACTGGACCCCCTCCACTGCTCTATGGGCCCCCCACAAATGCTGGGCCCCATGAATTTGTCATGTTTACCCCCCCTTTACAGCGCCTCAGTGCATGGGGATGTTTCTAAGACTGCTGACAGTTCGGTTCAGGTGAGCGTTCATGCCAGTAATGTAGGATATAGGTGTAAGAAAACTCTCACAACCTGCCTGTTATTTCAGTTGGTTGGTTGTCCCCCCACCCCCCACCCCCCCGAGGATGAAATTCATTGAGCAGAAGTAGGGATGTAAAAATCACACCCTGCTCATACACAACTTGAACAGACATCAGAGCCTCAGTTTTGTGTGAGTGTCGTAATGATTTTAAAGCCCACTGAGGCAAATTTGTGGTCTGCTATGGTTGGCTATAACATCTGATTTCACCCTTGGTTCTGTTTTCAGGCCGTCTGGATCTCCTGGAACCTCCTTCAATGCATTTAACTCACATGACTGATCACTTGTGTCCTCCAGCATCTACCCTGATATTCCTTCAAAGTCTGAAAACTTAGCCTGAAGTAGCAGTGGGTAGCATGGACTGCAGAGGAGACCAAATTACTCCTCAGTCTAATCCATGACAAAAACTTCACTGAGACACTGACACAGTTGATGAAGTGCAGAAAACGTGTAATTTTTTTTGTAATGTGTCAAGACTTTTCTTCAGTTTCACTTGACAATGGTATGGAGACATGGCTGATGGGAGTAACGACGTGAAACAGAAAAGTTCATGTAGTCTCCAGCACTTCCATCATTAACTTTTTCTAATCCTAAATGTCAAACAGACACGGTTCAATACAGATTTTATAGGCCTTCCAAGAAGTTGTTTTGACTTACAAGTACAAGAGAAATAAAAATGTGTTTGGGTTTCAAAGCTGGTTGGATGTTGGAGCTTTTCTGAATTCCCCCTACTGTAGGAGTCGGGACCTTCTTCCCTGCTTTCAGGTTAGATAATTGCTGGCAGTCCTCATAACCTGTGTCTTCACCTCACATCTAAGGCTCCTTTGCATGCACGCAGACACACATACACAACCAACTATACACACACAAACATTTCTGCTTTGATACAAATCCCTATGGTGAGCTTCTATCATCTCTAGCAATAACGAGCTGTCATTGGCCCTTAGTGATCTATCTGTCTGAATGTGTCAGCGAGCAGGCAAGCTGACTGAACGTCGGGGGCTAAAGCAGTTCTCCACTTCCAAGGCCTGCCAGTCAGCGCTGGGGGCACCTGAGACAGCGCGTGTCGGTGAGGGATCATTTCTGAAGGCTGACACTGGATCAGAGAGAGGAAAAAACCAGCCATGTCGACGTTTGACCCCACCCCCACATATGAAAAAGAAGAACTCGGAGAAGGCAGCGGTGTCAGGTGATGAGGTAGTGACAGCTAAATGCCAAATAGGTTGTCTGAGGAGGATTTGCTATCTGACCGGCACCTATTTTCAAGATAAGAGAGAGGGATCTAAGTTATCAAAGTTTCAGTATACTGTATATAAACATATGCATTTACATGGTAAAATGAGTTTAAACTAAGTCTGCGGGCACCTTGGATATTAACAATCTGAATGTCACCATGATACAAGATAAACCCAAATAACCCCCAGAGATAACACCAGATACAGCCATCACAACACCTCCATGTAATGTATTCCCCCCACATTGCATGAGATATATTATCTAGCCTTCCTTATTGTGTCGGTGATAAATGCAGCACACATTAACTCCACAAAATGTGTTTCTCCTATTTCCACAATAAAGGGGGCCTTACTTTGCTGTGACCTTCAGCGGGCTGCAAAGCCAGCACAAAATATGCATTTAGAAGAAGCAGCAGGAGCGGATGTGAGGGTTGCAGGAGATTGCTTTCTTTTGTACGGCGTCATGCAGGAACATGCATCACTGTCCGCCTCCAACAAACAGCTAGTAATATGCAGAAATATTAAGTAGGATCAGCAAATAAATATATGGAGTGGAGCTAGCGCTGTGACAGATGTTGGCTATTTGCATGGAGCTCCTCTGTCATGTCATTAGCCAACTCTCTCAGCCAAGCAGGCAAAATGAATGAACTGGCTGCGTTGAGCAGTCACATATTCAAACTGTGAGGAGTTGAGGTGCTTTGTGCCGCTGAGACGCTGGTGGCTGAGTGGAAGACCTGTGAAGTAGAGACGGGAAGATTCACAGATGTGCTTCGGTTGCAGCTACGTAAAAGGTCAAGATGTGTGTGCAGTGATTGAAAGAGCGAATGCAAAGTGATAAAATGTGTGATGAAGTTCAGATGTAGCATTTCTAATGTTTTTGCATCAATTAAGACTGATTTGTTAGAATTATATACAATAAGCACAGAGCATCTTGAATGATTGGCAGTGTCACAAAAAAGTCACAATGCAAGACCACAGTTAAATTATTTTTGGCCAAGATCTTAATGATGGAGGCTGTTCATCACATTCCAAAGATTCTCAGTGAGGTTTAGGTCTGGACTCTGTGGTGTCCAATGCAAGTCTGAAAATGATCCCAGAGTCCCTCTTTCACATTGTCAGCCACGTTAATCTTGGTGTTTTCATCTTGGAATATGTCTGTGTCATCAGCGAAGAAAGACGTTCAGACCTGGTTCCATTTATTCAGGTTCAGCTGACACATAATGTTATGGATCCTAGACCTGACCACCTGAACCAACCCCAGATCATAACACTACCCCCACAGATATGTATTGTAGACACTAGGCATGATGGGTAATCATTTCATACGCCTCTCTTCTCACCCTGATGTGCCCATCAGTCTGGAACAGGATCAATCTGGACTCATCAGACCACATGACCTCTTTCCATTGAAACACAGTCCAATCTTTATGCTTTCTATCAAACTGATGGTTGTTCAACAAATCAGAAGTTACTCACCGCATCAGTTAAAGGGTTAAAGATTCAAGATTCAAGAGGTTTATTGTCATACACACAGCAGAAATGCAATTGAGTAATAAAATTCTTATTTTGCCACCTCCCTTCATACAACTAAAGAACTTAAACAACTTGTCGCTGAAACATCTTAATCAGTGCAGTACTGATCCAGTGGAAGGATCTGAACTATTTGCTTCCTACAGATGGCAAAGTTTTATTGCTGACTTGAAAAGCAATGACATGAGACCTAGAAAGACTCAGAGATAACAAAACAGAGTGCGAAACCTGCATAGACCTACTTTTTCTAAGATCAGGTTTTTGATCTGGAGTCAGTAATACAGTTGATAAATGGCCCACAAGCAGAGTTGATAATACCATCGGTATCAATAACATCATATCCCATCCCATTCCTACCACTACACTGACTCCAACTCTTCTTGCCAAGTCTTACAGCCAAGTTTCCCATGCAGCTTCAGGCTGATACGGAGGCTGAGGTGTGTTCAGAAAAGTGAAACTGGAGACAGAACAGCAAAGAAAGAAGCTCTGGAAGGCAGTCCAAACCTGGTTTTATTTCATCTACACTTTTATTTGCACTATGAAGGAAAGAAAAAAAGAAAAACAGTAAGACATCCAGTAAATGTTTAAGATAAATACATACATGAAGCAAAAACCACCTTTGCCATGTGTTGAAACTGATTTCCCTCCCAATTTTCCTGTTTCCATTAGTGTTTTTAACATTTTCTAATACAATTACAATGCAAAACTATCAAAATGTGCATAAAAATAGATTGATTGTAACATGACTTTTGAAGCTTGACCCATAAAAACCCAAACATCCACCAGCAACCAAAATCATTTATTGATGTAAACTGTTTAATACCTGTTGATCCATTAATCCTATCAGTCCATAGCAAAATAATATCAATAATTGATGTACAATGCAGTTTATCATCTTTTCATGGTCATCAGAAATGATTCATTTGGACGTTCAGAGGCTCCGTAGTAAACATGGAAACACTGTCATATTCTACAACATTGATTCACCAGCAAAACCCACATATTTTGATAAATGACAGTGGATAGAGACACTTGGTTTATGTTTAATTAATGATATATTTTACTGAAGTCACATTTTCTTTAGTTTTGTCTGTTTTTGATTTAAAAACCTTCAACTTTCAATCCTAGCTTTAATGAACATCGACATGTTCAGGGAATTAAATATAGAACAATATTATTAGAGTAAATGGAGATAAGAAAGGTTAAAAAATTAATTTGGCAACTGCCACAAAAGTGGCACTGGATCTGTATGGGTTAACCCTCATATTATCCTTGGGGTCAATTTAACTCCATTCAGTGTTTATCATTCAAAAGATAAAAGTTGACTTTTTTTTTTTTTGCTTCATATTTCATGACTTTTCCTAATTTGATGGGGACAACTGATTAGGCATAAAATCATCATGATGATATTTTTTCAATATGTTGAACACATATTGCATGCATGGGTGTTCCTCTGGGGTCAATTTGACCCAAAGCTGTTTTATCTGTGAAAAACTGGTCTGTTTGTGTGTGACCTAACATCCCCACACCTGTAGATGCAGAGTTGATACTTCTGAGTTGATACATAAGGGGGTTGAGGAAAACAACTATCCCCGTGAGAACTTTGATACTTCTCATGGTGTGGGCATGTGGGAAACAACTTGACTTGTTAACTCATGCCAAAATGAGGAAGCCAGTGTGGGTTTGGAGGTGATCACATACAAGTCTGTCCAACTACAAATGCCACCCCTCTAAAATTATCATCTCAAGTACAACAGCAACAACAACAACAACAACAACAACAATAATAATAATAATAATAATAATAATAATTATAAACAAAGTTCCTGACACAAAAACTTGGTCAACAATTTTATGTAAATCATTTTCTAGAGGCAAATATTCCTGGGGTCAGATTGACCCCAAGGGTAAAATGTGTCAGTAATATTTAAGGATAATAGGAGGGTTAAGAGGAAAATGACAAAATGAAACATCCTTTTTGTACCGTGGTCATGATTGTACCACATTTCCACAAACAAGATAAACTGCGTGCATATGAACGCACACAACCATACACACTCGCAAACACTATGTACACGCCCACACAGACACACTGTATACTCACAACACACAGTAGAAGTACCTTTCTCCACCTTTACCCCTTTTCTATTACCCTCCCGATTTATCACCAAATATCTAAATCTGTTAACTGTTTTCTCTGTTGTCTGTCTAGGTCTGTTAACAAGTGTGTTGTATTGTCTTGTATTTGTAACGGTTGCGTTACGTGAGTGTCTGTGTTTTTATGTTGCACCTTGGTTGTTCTTCATTTATTAAATGTCACTTGTTTGCAAATAAAATTTATAATTAAAAATGAAATAAAATAATCATCTCAAGCATAATAATAATAATAATAATAATAATAATGATAATAATAATAATAATAAAAAATGCTTGACACAAAAACTTGGTCAACAATTTTATGTAAAATGTGTTTGTAATATTTGAGGATAATAGGACGGTTAGAAGGAAAATGACAAAATGAAACATCTTTTTTGTACCGTGGTCATAGTTGTACCACAAGACACAACATATAAACACTTAAACATTGGATGTTGTGTCTTGGGGCGTTTAACAGGATCGTCTCATCCATAAGTGAAAACATATTTGTAGTAAAGAAACGCATAATAAAGCATTTTTTTCATTACATACCATAATGTATTACATGAGTCTCTTCTATGTGTGACTGTTGTGTAAATGTGTCTTCGTGTCTCTGTTCGATTGCCTGTATGTTCTGTGTCTGTGTCCTGTTAAACAGTCATCTTCACATCTTCAGATTTGCTTTGCACCTCTCAATGACACGTCCTTACATGATGCATGCTATAAGCCAACATGTATACGGGGGCTTGTGTGTGTGTGTGTGGGACGCATCATCATCATCATCATGCCACAAAACAGTCAATCCTGACTACAATCAGGCCTTTTCATGGAACGGCCAAAGCAAAATAAAGCTTTCATGCTCAGACAGTGAGGTCTATTGATCTCAGCAATGTAATCTGAAATGACTTCTGTGTTATTATTTCTCTTGTACTCTGTGACCCAGATAGAGCATGAAATGAGTGTGTGTGCGTGTCTTAGGGGATGATGTGCCTCTTTTTAGATCTGACCCCGGTTATGCAACACAGGTTATTCAACATGCGGGGCCAATGGGAGGGTTACACCCTGGAGTGTGTGCTTGTGTGTTTGAGCTGTCATTGTTCATGTAATTGAGAATCTGTCTGTATGTGTGTGTGTGTGTGTGTATATAAATATATATATATATATATATATATATATATATATATATATATATATATATATATATATATATATTTTTTTTTTTTTTTTTTTTTTTTTTTTTTTTTTTTTTTTCCTATGTTGCCATTTATGAAAAGCATCATTTCACTTACCAGTTTAGGATCAAAAAGTGTTGAGTGGCGGAGGACAGCAGAGGAGTGGTGAGTCATGCTGAATCTGTGATACATATATAACCACTATAACATAGAGAGAGAGAGAGAGAGAGAGAGAGAGAGAGAGAGAGAGAGAGAGAGAGAGAGAGAGAGAGAGAGAGCATCCTGTGGTCAGATTGAGTGAATGATGTGATAGTAACCAGATCCTCCAGGGATTAGCCTCTTTCATTTTATAATAAGTTCTGATGCTCCTGAGCTTAGACTCAGTGGTGACCAACATTTTGCCAGGGACATGCTGCATAACAGCATCAGATTATGGTTCATTATCATAAATAAATCTCAGTTTTGCCCCGCAGGGTTTTCTCGAGGTTTTCCGAGGGATTAGGTGCTGTCTGGATTTCTGCGTTTTCACTAAATTGGTGGAAGATTTAGTCACATATGGGGGGTTATGTGTTGTGTTTGCATAAGAAATATACTAGCATTATCACCATGTCTTTGTAGAAAAACTTAGAAAAGCTGGAACAGATGATAACTAAACAGCATCCAAAAAGCTGGTTTTATTTTTCTGCTTCAAATGACTTGCTGCTGCATCTAATCATATAATGGTAGGAAAAAAAAAACCCTGCCATGTCCAGTCACTATTTCCCATCTCATAACAACTATTCATCCTGCAACCTGTTCATTAAAGCCTTAAATCACTTTAATACAGACCTTTTACATAGCAATATATTGCAGCATTTAGGGCGGGTGTTTCCTGTTGGTTCAGTTAACTCCCCATCAGGTTAGGTGATGAAAATAGTGCATTTTACAAAATATCAGTATCACAAGAAACTGGCTCTGATAGTAGCTGAGAGTTAACCCTCAGACTGAGATCATCTGTGGATAAAATATTTAATAACTTAAACCACTAATACTATCCATATGTTGTAAAAAGTCAAGTAAAGTGCAGTTTCCCAGCTTTTCGGTGATACTACATCAGTTTTACCTGGATGTGTAGACACTATAGGGGATGTGTTTAGGCCCTGGAATTGTGTAGAATTCATCAAAATGTCTTTATTTGAGTCAATAAATTGCTGCAACTTGGTCAGAAAAGGTTAGATGCAGATCATAATTCATTTGGAGGACTGAAACAATCACAGCAAACTACAGTAGATAACACATTAAAAAAAACATCAGGTTTTTACAGTAATTTTTCCTCAAATTCATTAATTGTCAGACTAAACAAAATGTAAAATTGGGACTTAAATTGAAAAAAAAAAAAAAGGTTCTCATAAATCAGACTCATACTATACAAATAGTAAACCACATTCTTTACTAACTCAATAACCTAGAAAAGGTCAGGTACCACAAAAATTAATCTTGGCCCCTGAGGTTTAATATTAGGCTTCTAATAATGTTGACATTTTTGGGTGGAGGGGCAGGGGTCATATTGGCTGACTCTGTCTGTACTAACATGGATATTTTGCAAAATTACCATTTTTCTACATGTTTGGGCTGCATGTCCATAAAAAAACAGTATTTTAGGTCAATAAAACATGACATGACATTTTTTTTTTGAAACCTCAGGTTTGTGTGCATACATGTGGGCATGGAAAACACAGATTGGAAAACAGTGGTGTCACAGCCTGATTGGCCCGTTTCTGTTGTGGCTTTGTGAAATGAAAATGCACCAGAAACATCAACTATAGGTGTTGTTTAAGTCAGTGTTTTACCTGCAGATCTGAGTCAACAGGGACACATTTGGCAGATGAACACATCTACTCGTGCTGTGGTGAAAACTACTTCAAAACCAAATGGTCATCTAAGTGTTTGGACACGTTTTTGTGTTATACTGGATATAAATTTAATAAAATGAAAGTCATATAGACAATGTTGTTTTTACAGAGGAGGAAGGTTAGCTGTTAACATTTTATTGTGTTGTTCTTTTATTGTTGTTCTTTTTGTATGTCTTAATTGTGATGTTTTTTGTTACCTGCATAGGGACTGTGGATGTAAATTAGCTTAACTGTATTTTAATTTTCATAAATTTTCTCTTTAATCTGGTATAGTTGCCTACATTGTTTCAATATGGATGTTCATGAATGTGCACTGTCCCTGCAAAATAAAAACAACCCAATAAATATCCTTTTATAAGAATATGCATAACTAGCACGTTCCCACAGGTCATATTAATACCGATATCTAGGGACTAAAGTTAGTAAATGCGTTCTGTTTTTAACTTCAATTCCCATCATGCAGCGTGGTCCTGCGCTTCCTGTCAACCGTCAATGGCAACGCAATGTGATTGTAAGGCTATTGTATTCCAAAATGACTAATATCTCACAAAAAATTGGTCCTATCAATTTGTCAAGATATTTCATGTGGAGAAGGGACAATTCCTCAACTATAGGTACCAAACTGGCAAGTTAAAAATGTCTACATTTCTCAGACCTGTGCAGATACACACACAGAGACACTCTGAGACCTTCATATAGATCAGTGGTTCCCAACTTTTTTTGGCTCGTGACCCATTTTAACATCACACATGTCTGCTGACCCCAGACATTCAAAACAGAGACTTTTTTTGCTAAAATTCATTTGTTTTGATCATGTAATAGTTTGCTATACTATGTTGCAAATAGTCAGAAAAGCCAAGTGTAGATTACTGCACAAAGTGAGAATTTTATTTTCCTTGGTCAGGATATGTACAGTCAGTCCAGCTTGGATTTACAAGGCTGACAATTAATACTGAACAAACAATAACTCAAACTATGAATTATGAAAGAGCTGCAGCATCTGAAACTGACCACAATGAACATTTGAAAGATAAACAGTACCACAGTGCTTCAGTTTCAGGTTCACAGTTTGTCATGCCTTTCATGGATTGTGATTGTCTCTGTCAACTCAACATATATTTTTTATTAGTAAGTTGTTTTTTTTTTTTTTGTTTGTTTTTTTAATCAATTACTAGAAATTTCAGGTGACGCCATTTGAATTCCCGGTGACCCCACATGGGGTCCTGACCCCATGGTTGAAAAACACTGGAGTAAAAGTACAAAGAATAGGAGAATAGAATACAAATACTCATGTAACATCCTGGTACCTCAACCTGTACCTAAGTACATTCCACCACAGTTTTACAGAAGTGTAAAACTAAGGGTAGATAAATAGAGTGCTTTATAGTTTGGCTTCCTTATCTGGAGTTTCCCTGCAGGAGGTCTGCACACTGGCTGAGTATTCAGAACTGTTTCTGAAAAAACAACCGCTGGAGGCTCATTTGGCTTTGAGATCCATGGGCAGCAGCTCAGTCAGTACAGATCAATACCACAGGTTGGGAATGAGTGAGAGTTGAGTCCACATGGCCGCACATCAATTTGGTCAGGTACACTGCCCGAGAAACCCAGAGTGGAAGAGCTCTGTGTTTATAAATCACTGAATGCATCTCATACTGCTGTCTATTACAGCTCTGTACGGGATAACAAGTTTCAGAAAAGTACATCTTCTACCCATCACTGATAGAATTCACACATTTTACCACACAAAAACTCATTATATTGATCTCAGTAAAATGCTGTATATAGTGAGAAAGATAAGTTGGCCCTTTGATTTGACATGTCCGCAATAAGCCCACAGAAGATCAATATGAAGAGTGGGGTACAGATGAAGATGACTGTGAAGAAGAGTCCACATTCACAGGGGAGATAACAATAGTGAGTATGGCTACAGGGACAGTAAAAAAAAAAAAAAAAACAAGAAAGGAAGCCTTGTTTTTTTCCTGAAACAGAAAATCTTGTCAAGTGTGTTTCATTAGAAAAGTAATCTCATTTAAAGAATATATATCGCGCTTTGTCTTCATAAGACATTCCAGCTAAATTTGAGCTGGATTTAACCAGTAAAGAAATAAAACAGGGGTTTGTTTAATATCACAGCAGAGGAACAAATAAACCCTCATAAGTAACTGTGCTTTTCTTGCTTAAGTTTTGGCATTTTCTTGTAGATTCTAGTTTGGTGGATAAGTTTTAGATTTAATTTTAATTTTAAGTCGTCATTCATTCATTCTTTAATTTGGAACCATTTAATCTTCTGCAGGTCATCACAGGGGGTGATATAGAGACAACATGAGCAGAGATGAAGATCTGTTCTCTCTCACATTCACAGCTTTGGAAGTGACCAGTTAACGTATTAAAACCTCTTATAGCTGGGCCTGGAGTTCCATCTGGGTTGCCATGGTAATGCTACATGATGCTTGTAACAACATACATGTTATACATCCACGTAACCAGAAGAACATCAACAAAAAGCTCAATAAAAATAATTGTTGGAAAACAGAATACAAGTCAAACGACAAGCTCATAAATAGGCAAATATCTAGAACAAGCGAACAGTCTGAGACCAGCGTATGTTATGAATAATTTCAGAAAACAAAAGACCAATGAGACAAACTTTGCAGCGCTAAGCTAACACTGAGCAGATCCAACAGTACTAGTATTACTTCTCTACCACTAAAACTGAATAAGGCAACAAAGAGCAAAAATAAAGGTCTAATTATGAAGTGATGATTATGAATTTTATCCTTTTCTGTTTTCTGAGCAAGAGTTGGTTTTATCTGAAATAATTTTTGCTATCAGCTAATCCATTGTTTTCTGTTACATTGAAATTATTCCAACTAGAAACAAACAACTCAGGGGTTAACAGGTAAAAGTTCATGTCTTTGGACTGTGGGAGGAAGCCAGAGAACCTGGAAAAATCCCACGCAGACAGAACGGAAGAACGTACAAACTCCACAGAGAAATGCCCACGCTGGCCTTTAGAAGCTGCCCCAGGACCGTCTCAGAGCAGTGACACCCACTAAATAACAAGTGTTTGCCAAATTTTTAAATTTTATTTAATTCTATTTTGTTAAATTTTTGCTTGATATATGCATATAAGGTAAGGATACTTTCCAATGTAAGAGAAGGCGACTTAGTGTCATTCCTTTAAAAAGTCAAACCACGTATTTATGGCTGTGTTTCCTGTTAAAATATTTGCATCCTTGTAATTACTTTCTATCAGTAGGATCAATAATATAGTGATTTTGTGATCAATCGGATCTAAAACTGGCTGCTTCATCTATCTGACTTCCTGTCCATCTCATTTTCTTTGTTAGTTGATATACCATCCGTCAAAAATAGAAAATAAATGGTGTGAATTTTAGTAAAACAGATTCTGTGATGTCTCTAAGTGAGATTTTGACACACATAACATCCTATTTGTCCAATGTGAATATTGTGGTGTTAAAGTCTAATAAAAGAAGCATATTTCATACTAAATGAATTTAGAGATGTCAATAGTAAACTAATTCATGGTGTATCTTTGTAAGTTTGGGCTCCTTCCTTAAAAACACTCCATAATCACTAAATGGGATTCCATATATGACTGCTTCTATGAATCTGGCTTCATTTTGGTACCTCACATTTTGCCAGCTTTTTAGACCCAATAATAAAAGGAAAATTTAGACATATTTCCCCCTAGGATGTACCTAATGATGACCACAGATAAATGTAAATATATATATATATATATATATATATATATATATATATATATATATATATATATATATATATATATATATATATATACATACTCTTGCTCTGAGCCATCCCAAAAACATGATTTTTTAATAAAATATTGAGGCCAAAAATAGGACCAAAATTGGGACAGGAAAAGCTACCTTGGTGTCAGTACATTTGATCTGGAAAACATGGCTGTAAATGGTCATAGATACCGCTATAAATAAAGACACTGTGTTAAATTTGTTGATCCTAGTGGTTTTTCTAATCTAAACATGTGGGTTTTTCATGAATCTCAGTCTCATTCCAGGTTTTGCGTGTAACCCATCGTGTCCACTGACGTTACATGCAGAACCTGCCCATATAAACACAAATAAATTGTGACTGATTTTGCAACAGTGGTCATTTTTGTGAAACACTCTGCCTTGCATATTTACTTTGATTTCCAAAATGTACCTATGGGAATAAAAAGATATTCCAAAAAATAGAAGCAGGTAATTTTTGTTCTTTTGACTGTTACATGCAGATTTTTGTATAAAAACATCATACAAAAAAAAAAGAAAAATGTGTTTTATCTGAAAAATAGTTTCTTTTATTTCATGAAGTATTTCTTTTTAAAATAGACCCAAAGTGCTTCCACACTTACCTCATAACATTAGTCTACATCTGGTTTGAATTTTTAGCCCCCATGTCCTGTTTTTAGGGACCTGTTTCATAGAAGCACCCAGATACATGGATATGAATAAACAGATTTCCTGTCAAAAGCATTTGCCAAATATAATTAAAACTAACATAAGACATAACTGGAAATCCACAACAGCTCCTTCCAGCACACAATGGATTACCAAGGTTATGTCCTTTTGACAGGTAGAGAAAATTAGAAATTCAAAATGGTGAAACTTGAACAAATTCTACAATACATGGCAACCGTTTATGGATTTTTTTGAGACCATGTAATTCCTTTCCTTTTTTTTTCTCCTTCATTTATTTTATTTTTATTTGTTTTTATACTTTCTTAGTTTATGTGACCAGTTTAATTATTTTCCACAGATTATGTCTTAGTATTCTTTTCATTGAATTGTTTGTCAGGTTTCATTGTTATTTGTTCTTAAAAATATGCAAATCTAAATCTAATGGTGTATACAAACATGGTTAATGAGGGTTAATGACATCAGTGTGCCCTGCTATATTTAAGTACCTTTGTTCCTCTTGTATACACATCAATAGAAAATATGAAACAGAAAACTAACATAAGACCCACAACTGGTGCAAATATAAACACAATCAATGGGTACGGTTACATGATGTTTTTTAAATCCGATTTATTTTTCCTGTAGAAATTAATCCAGAACTAAAGTACTTTCTCTTCTGTTTACATGGAAATGTTAAACCCAAATAAATGTTTACATGAGAAATGTTTATTCGGTTCTCACAGCCCTTCTGTTAGCTTAGCTTAGCATAGTCACTGCATTTCCATGGTCACACATAGCCAGTTTTTTAAAGGTGATTTGTTGTCTTTTGTAAGTGATTTTGTGAAATCCGATTCTCCCTAATTATTTCTTTAGATCCATGACTTACTGCACTCATACAATCTCGGGACTGTTGTGTTGACGGAAGTTGGAAAATCTTTTTGTTGGAAGGGATGCATACGCTAAATTAGCTTTGCTTTACCGTTTTAGCTTTGCATTAGTTTTTATTTCCCAAGATTTTATTAGTGCAGTAAGTCACATCGCCATGATTTGAGCCTCAATTTGTGATCATATTGACCCCAGCGGACTAAAGGAATGATTAGGGAGAACTGAATTTCACAAAATCACTCATAAAATACTACAAATCACCTATAAAAGCCTGGCTACGTCTGACCATAGGAATGAAGCGATTATGCTAAGCTAGGCTAAGCTAAGCTTACAGAAGGGCTGCGAGAACAAGGCAATCGGTGCACTGCAGTGTAAACTGATTTGCCCACTTATCTAACTCATTAGCGCATGACAAATGAATTAATAAAAAACAAGTGGTGAACTCTTCCTTCAGGGTTTTAGAGGCTGGTAGATCCCATCAGAATAGTCCACTGGAATGGTTTGGGTTGACAAGACTGTATTGCATATTCTTCCGCCAGCGCAGAATGTGTGCGTCATCGCAACAGGACAAGACAACGAGCATGTGCAGAATGGCAGGAATAAAGTCCAAACAGAATAAAGGGTTTACATGTCCGAGGAATAATTTAGACCAGATTCAAAAGTGAATTAAACCAGTGACTTTAATTGGGTTTAAATTTAATCCAAACTTTTCTTTTTCAACTGGAATAAGGTGTTTACATGGGCATCTTAAATAGGATCTAACCTTTAATCAGTTTAAACCAGGAATAAAAGTTGTCATGTAAACGCACGGAATGAGGTTTAAAGGAATAACTTTTTCTCTACTGAACATTTACCAACTTTACAGTCGTGCATTACTGTAAAGACATGTTAACCTCAGTCGCTTCATCACACCTTTTGACACATGAAAGTAGATTCAAGGTCACACATGAGTCATTACGGTCATATAGCAGACATGAAAGTGTGGTCACACAAATTACCATGAGGTGTGAAGTTTCAACGGCTGCTTGTTCCGATAATTCGCAGAACAGAGTCAATAGGCTCCTCATATTACAGGACTTAGAGGCCATTACAAGAAGCTACACAGTGGTTTTAATCTGATGTTTAGGTTTTGATCTTGTATTTTTAAGTCCTACTCACTCCAGATGAAGCTCAGTGGTGCTTCAGTCATAGTTCCTGTGATGATGCCTCTGCCACATCACCGTCACACCTGTAATCACAGCCAAGAAATCCCTGCAGATGTTGCTCCAGTAACGATGCATAACTTCCATTTTCTGAAATTCATCACTCACTTAAAGAGTGTGTGTGACTTGATTCCTCCATATGTGAGCATGTTTTGCGTCCGTTGGGAAATGGGACTGTCAAGCGTGCAGGAATCACGGCTTTAACTATAAATACTGCTGATGTGCCATATTTCAGGTGAACAAACAACAGTCCGCCTCACAGTGCTGGTTTCAGCTCTGTACTTATCAGATTAGTCAAGTTTAAGTCTCTCAATACGGGAAGTGAGTCCCATCATCCTCTCCGGGTTTGTTTTTGTGTGCAGTTTCAATCGCACGGGGAATAGACCACCGTATGTGTGTGTATGTGTCTGCGTATAGGCTACTAATGCTCATCTGTATTCATCTGCCAGTAAAATGCATTTCTAGAATGGGCAGTCGTCTGGCTGTAAAAGTAAGATAACAAGAATATTGCACCTTTTGAAAAAGACTGAAAGGGGACAAATCTTTAAGCACTTGACCCTCTGCCCTGCCGAAGAAAATAGCTAAGTATGTAATTTAAAAGTGTGAAACGTGATTGCATGTTTTTTAGCAGTAAAACCACTTGCAAAACCATTTTGAGATTTTCCCCGTGCCTAGATAAGGAGACTTTGAAGAAGCAATTTCATGTGATGTTAGTCCAAATCCATTCGCCGAAGCCTTTAAGCTGGGGCTGAAATCTCGCTGGTGTGAGGAGTTTGTGTCTTACTGATCGGCTAAGCCCTGTGCCTCTTTAGCTGCCACTATTCACTGCAGCTCTCCTTATTGGGACACACTTTAGCCTCACACACCTCCCCTCGAGTCAGGAGTCAGAGCTTTAGATAACACAGAGAGAGACCGGTTCACAGTTAAAACCTCAGAAAACTACATACGCATGAGCCCTCTATCTATCTATCTATCTATCTATCTATCTATCTATCTATCTATCTATCTATCTATCTATCTATCTATCTATCTATCTATCTATCTATCTATCTATCTATCTATCTATCTATCCATCTATCTGGGTGCTTCTATGAAACCGGGAACATTTTGGTACCTGGCACTTTTCCAACTTTTTAGACCCAATAATAAAAGAGAAATTTAGACAGATCCCCCCCCCCCCCCCCCCCCCCCCCCAGGATGTACTTAATGATGACCTCAGATAAATGCAAAAAAATATATATACTCTTGCTCTGAGCCATCCCAAAATTTATGATTTTTTAAAAAAATATTGGGGCCAAAAATAGGACCACAATTATGACAGAAAAAGCTACCTAGGTGTCAGTGCATTTGATCTGGAAAACATGGCTGTAAATGGTCTTATATACCACTATAAATAAAGCACTGTGTTAGATTTGAGGATCCTAGTGGTTTTTCTAATCCAGACATGCAGGTTTTTCATGAATCTCAGTCTTATTCCAAGGTTTTGTGCGTAACCCATCGTGTCCATTCATGTTACATGCAGAACCTGTCCATTTAAACACAAATAAATCGTGACTGATTTTGCATCAGCAGGCATTTTTGTGCCCAAAATGTACCTGTGAGACAATTAAGAGATATTAAAAAAAAAAAAAAATAGTAGCGTGTAATTTAAATAAAAGAGGGTATACAAATGTTAACATGTAATACTGGAACAGGGGATATTTGGCATGAAATTGAGATCCAAAAAAAATGTTATGGTTATTATATCAAAACAAAGAAAACTGAAGAAAAAAAATTACCTTTCAAGCTAAATCTATCATTAAATGAACACCTACAAGCATCTACAAACACTGTCATTTGTCAAACTGTATGGGTTTTACTGGTGAATCAATATCTATCTTTTGGGTTTTATATTGTAAAAAAGTACATTTGGAAGTAATTTTATCCATACTTAATTTTACCCGACATTTTTTAATTGTTATAAAAATTTTCCATGTCCTTGTTCTACATTTTGAAATATCTGTCATGTTCTGACCATAAATAATATTAAACCTCATGTCATTTCTTCAACTATCACTCATGAAGAAAAAAACGCCTTTAAACTTAAAAGAAATGTTTATCTGCCATTTATCGCAATAATTATCACAACTGACATGACTATTCATAAGAGTGATATGAAAAATATGTCAATCAATGAGAATGGGAACTCCTATGATGTGTCCCGATATTTTTGGTCATATTTTTTCTTGACTCTACAGTTGCTGTGGTTGAGGAGTTACATGATTAAAGCAGTGAGAGGATTATACGTATTATCAAGTTTACAGGTACTTTATTACCCAACCAGGTAAAGTAACTTAGCTAATGTCTTCTTCTTCTTCTTCTTCTTCTTCTTCTTCTTCTTCTTCTTCTTCTTCTTCTTCTTCTTCTATGGCTTTAAGGAGCCTTACCACCACCTACAAAAAATAAAATAAATAAATCAAATGTAACTAAATAGATGCCTTAGCTAATGTTAGCATTGAGTTTACCAACTAGTCTGCCAGCTAATGCTAAACAGTGTATTTATTGTGCTATCAAACACAGGATTGCGTTAACATTTATCAAGTAGCTGATGTGTCTTAATGGGGTTTAACATAACAGTGTTGGTCAAGGCTGTCTGATGGTAATAGCTTGAACTCGATGCTCCACAATGGTAATCCACAAACCAGACAGATTTTCTTTTATTGGAGATTTATTTTCATTCAGATTTTCTGTGGACACTCAATGAGACGGTTTAATATTATGTATGCATTTTTACTCTTTCAAGCCAAATGTCCAGAGGCTTTAACCATGAACTGAGGAAAAGGCTTGCATAATATTTTTTTTATAAACTTTTGAGAAGGAAAGGGAAGATTCGATGTAGGAAGCAAAACAGAAGAATTAGCCTTTACCCATTAGCTCCAAATGAATCAAACTGCATAAAAATGAGGAGATAAAAAAAAAAGAAACTCCAGACACTTCAATCAGCGTCAGAAGCAGTCGTATACACTACATATTCCACACAGTCCAAAAGCATTTGTTGATCCCTCATTCTGAATGATGCTCAGATCTTTGCCCTTACAGGAGTTTCCCACAGTTTTAATTACCAGCTTGTCTGCCGCCAGAGGAACATCAACTTTATCGCCCGCTTTCATTGCAGTGAAACTACACACGCACTTGCCATCATCTCTGCTCCCCTTTGCCTCTCAGTCTTGTTTTTTTTTTTTTTTTTTATCTCTGTTAGTTTCCTCTTGTCTTTCTTCCTTATGACATGACACAAGTAAAAAAAAAAAAAAAAGAAAAAACTCAATGCTGTACAGCTTGATGCGTGCAAAGCTGAACAGCTACAAACAAGGATTGCAGGGCAATTGCACGAGAAACAAACATCAACTACCCACGACAGCAACAGCAACAGTCATAGATCATCGTCTACAGCGGCAGCACATGAGGCTCCAGATTGTATTTACTTCTATTTCCACTGGTCAAAGATGGGAGGAAGAGGGGAGGAGAGGGGGACACACTGCAAATGACGTTACACGTTATTTGGTGCATCTTATCTGTCAAATGTAAGAGGGAGGAGAGTGGGTCAGATGGTTAAGTGAGGTTGGGCATTGTATGTTTTTGTGTGTGAGAGCAAACACAGACACTAATGCCAGCACATCCGCCTCAGGGAGGAAGCATAACGGCAAACCTGATGAACTCAAGTTATCTAATCCTGGCTGGAATACACACAGACACACACATACACACAGGCGGATACACACTGTCTCTTTCTGGCTCATTCGTTCTTCCTAAACAGAGCCTTGGCATGCAACCTTCAATAAGAACGCTTTTCATCAGTACAACACCGTGCTGCTCAATCTTTTATTTCTATCCACAACCGGAGATTATGACACTCCGAGGCTAAGCCGATGACACTATAACTGAGGCTAAGTCTTGAGTATTTGTTTCAATAATTGATGCAATCCGAAGGAACGCAGTCTGGAATGAGGAGAGTTATGAGACGGAGCTTCTATTAACCAGACTAGAGGATTTACACCATGTAAACAATTAGCCGGACAAGGGTGATTCTGGATCAGATCGAATTGTAGGTTGTGACATAATGGCCAAAAGACTGGAGTGGCAGTGTTGTGCTGTCAAATCATTTTCGAGGGATGTTGCTACGGGCAGTTCAATTTGTGGTTAAAAAGTTGCTAGATGACCTTGTCACGTCGACTGCATGATGATGTCATCATGACTGGAAAATGCGTCATTACAAAGAGCACACACTGACACAACCCACATCGATCATGGGGTAAAAATCATGATTGGTAATGTGTTGAAATGTGCAGCATTTAAAGCTGTTTTGCTGCCTCATCTTTATGTTTTCTAAAAGTAAACAAAACATTGCCTCAGTACTTGTGTGCATGTGTGTGTGCGTGTGTGTTATTCATGTTTCATTAGAACAGTAAGAACACTGAAGTTGAGTAATTGGATGGACATATGTACCATAACTCAGGCCACGTTTACCTCACCACCGCATGCCCTCAGGCAAGGTCTGAGCATAGATTAGCAAAACTGTCTGCAGAACTCTGCACTCATCTGCGGCGCTGGGGCTTTTAATGTGAAATCCAATAGTTTCAGGGTCAACTGATCTGTTACAGCATGTCTGGATGTATTATTCAATGCCAGTGGAGTTTCGGGCAGCAGGAGGATGGACACAGAATTAAAGGCAGACCAGCCTGTACAAACTGAAAAAAACAATCTGAGTCCTTCAAAGATACAAAGCACTGAAGTACACACACAAAAACAACAACTGTTTTTTCAGTGTGGAGGCACATTATGCAACAGATTGAAACTTGGAGTCAATCCACAGTGCAGAGCTGTCTGTGGCTTCAAACTAAAGCTGCAGCTCTGCACTACAGAAAAAAAAAAAAAAAATGACCCCTGCAGGGTCACACTGAAGTTCTGCTGAACAGATCCTGTTACAGCTCACACATAAGGTCTCAACATTTTTATTTTTATTGCTGTCATGTTCAATCAAGTCCCTTGAGAATTGGGTCACCCCCCGTCTCCGTCTCCTCCCGTCTTTCCATCTTTCACTCGGTGCTTCCATCGCTTTCCCGACACAAAGAGGTCTTCCCTGAGACATAAACCATGCTGTTAATTAAAAGATTCCTCAATGGGCATCTGTGCAGTAATCTGTGTTCACTGCATCCCAGTCACACATGGATCATTTGCCTAACGCACAACTACCCATGCATTAATGAATGTATAATCATCCATATACAAAACTGCAGAGAGCAGAGAGATGGAAGAAGTGGGGGAAAAAAGATTGATTGTTAATAGTTTTATGACTGATAAACAAAGCAATCGATCAATCCGGGTGTAGCCGCAGAGGCACTTACATGGTTCCTGGACGGTTGGGAATAATTTGTCGTCTTGCAGTGTTAACTCTTCCAAGCGTGGAGGATGTGGATTAATTGTGAGATGGGTGAGAGGGATGGGCGGATTTCTCCACCATGCAGAAATGATTAACGCTGCAGTTAGTGTGCGCCACAAACATAACAGCTGCAGTAAACGTCTGAACGGATATGAATGATTTTGTCTGTGAACGTGTGTGTGGGCACATGTGTGCCATTACAAGTGTGTTACAAGAAGAAACACAGACAAGAACCAAACAGAAAATGGGAATACGAATATTTACTTCATTAAATGTCCAATAATGTTAAAAAGTCAGAGTCATATCACCTTTACTGACTGGAGGGAAGACTGGAAACAATACACTTGTGGTAAAGTCGACTATTTCTCATAAATGAATATTGCACACTGTTTGGGTAGGCCTGAAACTGTCCCAGTAGAGGCCAGATCATGCGACCATCTGCAACATCCCATCTGGGATAGTCTATCATAAATGCTGATTTGGCCAAGAACACGCACTCACTAAACATAGTGCACTTTGCCAACGAGAACAGTTGCCAAGACGAGGGAAAACATTCGGCCGGTTTTCACAGCTAATTGTAAAACATCATCATTAGGAGGAAGCCGGTATGCCAAAGTCAAATCAGCATCAGACGACAAGCTAAACTTTTGTCAGATAGACTGAGGTGTGGCCTGCAGACGTTGCCAGGAGAAAGAAGTCACTCTGTTTGTGAGCGTGAACGCTTCAAGCTCAGGTTGTTGTAACAGCAGGAACTAAACATACATATTTGGTCTGTTTTGGAAAAGTACTCAAAATTGTAGCAGCAAGTTTCAAGCAGTTATAAACTCTTAAGTAATTAATCAAACATACATTTTGGTGCAATCACTGAAAGCATCCTAATCTGGAGTTAAAAAGCCAGACCAGTGATGTTGTACAGTTTAGAAACATCTGCACTGTCCAAAAGACAGGAGGCAGAGCTGAAGATGCTAAATTAGGAATGAGTACATCACAGGGATGGCTCAGGTTGGATGTTTTGGGAGAGGCAAGACTGGGATGGTTCAGGCATGTGGAGAGGAGGGATAGTGAATATACTGATAGAAGGATAAAGAAGGTGGAGCTACCAAAGATGAGATTTATGGACGTGGTGAAGAAGGACATGCAGGCAGGTGGTGTGAAAGAAGAAGATGATAGGGACAGAACCAGATGGAAGCTGATGATGTGATGTGGCGACGCATGAAGGAAGAAGCCGAAGGTAGCAGTAGTAGTAGTAGTAGTAGTAGTAGGACATCCTCCTACACACTCTGACTAGAAGGTACACACTGATGTCACTTTCCCTGGGGCGCCGATAAGGGGGGCTAAACATGACAAATTCATGGAGCCCAGCATTTGTGGGGGGCCCATAGAGCAGTGGATGGGGTCCAGTGGATACAGGTTAGAAGCTGTGAAAATTTTGTTTACGATCCGCTGTATAATAGAGGTATAGACGTCAGGAGTCGGACATTGAAAGTGTGTAAAGTTTCAGTTTCGTTTTCACGCTAAGTGATGTTATGTATGCCTCCTCCAACAACGCCCCCCACCACCACCACATCCGACACATCAACAAGATACTGAATTTTATCAAAGGGTCCACAATGTTTACCTTTCACGGGGCCCAGAATTGGTAGCGGCTCCCCTGCACTTTTTCCCATCAGTACATGAGCCATCCTGTGAAATGACTGCATTCAGTGAAGAAACCTACAAAACCAGGTATGAAACAAATCAATATCTGCTTAACTTAAGGGGAAGTCCACCCTACAGAGATGCTACCAAAGAACTGTACATATTGTTTTAAACCTGGCTCACAGAATGTAACACGAGACAACACAACTACTTTGTTAAACAAAGAAAAGGTGCTTTATTTCACCAAATCCACATAACATGTGCAGCAATCAAAACCCAGACAATACCAACTGTGGGCCATAAGGTCACCAGGCTGCTCAGTCGATCACGGGAAGGAAGAGAGAGTCAGTACACCTGCTGAAGTGGCCCTTTTACACTGTAAGGTGAGACCAAGAACCAGACGGCCCACAGAGAACCCACTGGCAACTGGAGGGAGAAAACAGGAAAAACATTAGTGAGGCCGTCACAATATCTTCAACTCAAAAACACACAGACACTAAACAAAGTGATTCAACAACATGGACACTTACATGTGCATCTAAGTTTTTATTTTCAACTTTTCTGGTTTCATTCATGTTTTCACTAATGCTTAAATCACTTAAGGTCTACAACAAAAAAAAAGTGCAGATAAATTTTGTTTTGCTACTATAAGGTTTTTGCACCTCCAGGAAACTTCACATCACCTAACCTTACACCCATTCATGGCAAACGCACTGAAAGAATGTCCCAAACACACAGAAAGACCCCATATCCCATATTTATCTCACCCAGAAATGACTTATTCTGCAAGCAGCCACCAGGGGGAGATCAAAAAGTTTTGGCTTCAGTTTTGTGAAGCTGCCATTTGATCCATCTTTATATACAGTCGGTGTGTGAAGCTAATTTCAGCTACAGAACAAGCAGGAAGGTGCAAAACTGAACGTTAAAGATGACCCTTCATCCCCACGGCCATCAGACCTTAGACCAATGCCTGTTTTTGTCTGCTTTCTTTGTTGTTTCTCTTGAGCGGTGAATTGGTATCTGTATCTATATCTGTATCTGTCTAAGGCTTTTTTCATTTTGATGTGTTTTTGTGGTCACAGCTGGGTGTTGTCACTGAGTGGGTGTAACCACAGCAACTTTGAGCCACTGTCCCATCATGTACTGCACAGGTCTAAAATAAGCACCTCTGCCTATCAGATACTGATGTTTATTACAGTTCTGTTATGCATAATACCACTGATATTCCTTGGATTTTGCTGCTGTTAAATATATGTAATCAATGGTATTCCTTAAATATATATTAATAAGTAAACAGTGTTGCATGCATCCCATCAACAGAAGAGAAATCATCACAAATCAGCCAAACATAAAAAAACAATAAATAAACAAATGGATTGATTAAAAAAAAATACATGAAAAATGAAATGGAAAAAAAAGACACTGACATGACACCGCACACACTGCTTATTATGTTAACATATTATCCATGCATCCCACTTGTTGTCACATGACCACAGTTCTGTGCTCATGAGCTCCTTCAATTTACTGAAGAAGGCGATAGCATACACTCAAGCAATTAACCACGAGTTTTACCACAGGTTCACATTTACAAGGTCAAGACTGAATCTCTACATTTTAGCATTATTTAATGTTGTGTTCTGTTAATTTGTGTGTGCATATAATTTGAGCACAAATTATTTTTCCCCTTGACATTTTCTGAGATACTGGAAAAAATACAGCTCAGTAAATCTTTTCTATCACCGAAAGAGTCAAATCAACTGTATATTAATCTACATTGTCAAGCTCATGTTACCCAAATACTGACTCTCCTGCAATGAAGAAATTAGCATTTAAATTGGACAACATCCTTTCATGTGCACAAGGGCAGCTGGGCAGCAGAGAGTAATGTAATGTTCATGCACATCCACTGGCAACCAGCGGAGTTACAGTATTTGAGTATTTTGGTCATGAATAAAAACAGTAGGTACCAGTAGGCGTGGCCATTTTGCCAGCGTCCAATGAGGTGACTGCATGATAACATGACACCCCAGAGTGTGCAGTGATCCTCAGTTCACTACAGACCAGATCCCAGCAGCAGGTGAGGTGTCTAACAGGGGCAAAGACTGTTGACAATGAGTCAAAGTGACAGACAGATCACACTTTACATCAGCAGCAATCCCAAACCACGGAGCGCCAATCCTCCGCACCAACACCTTCAGTTTCACTCCGGTGTCATCACCCAGCCTCCCCCTCCTCATTTCACCTAAACTCACCCCTAACCCTCTATCACTCCCTTTTTCTCCACCCTACTCCCAATCCCCCTCCCCATGCAAAACACACAGAGGGGGGCCAAGGGGCTTGTCGAGAAGAGCTGCACTTTACAACAACAATGTTCAAATGTTCATGAATGTTCAAACACCGAGACCCTCAGGGCAGCGTTCTATTGATCGCACACGATCAATGCCTTTTATTTCTTTTGTGTTTAAAAAACAGCATTAGGTATACACACTATGGGAGACTTATTAAATGTTGCAACAATGAGATCTCAAACTAATCACTGGTCTGCTGCAGTCTGCTGTCATGAATACTTCATCTGAAATGGTTTGTATTCATAAAATCATTCTAATGACCTGAACTGACTTCACACTGCAGTAAGACGAGCCTCTGGGTGAGGTTTATTCTCTGCCTCAGTGTGTGCAGAGGCTATGGGTCTGTTTGTTTGCAGCCAACAGCATGCATTTGTATAAGTAACTGTAAAAATGATCATCTTAACCAGACTTGTCATAAAATCTTTATCTTGGAGTAAGTAAAGTTTGATTTGTTTGTGCTATGAAGGTTGCTTTGATTTGTATGGTGGTCCTGAGGGTCAAAACATAACACTT
Organism: Sphaeramia orbicularis; assembly: GCF_902148855.1. Lineage (NCBI taxonomy): Eukaryota > Metazoa > Chordata > Actinopteri > Kurtiformes > Apogonidae > Sphaeramia > Sphaeramia orbicularis. The sequence goes on from NC_043967.1 coordinate 27,296,135, forward strand.
CACAAATTATAACCACATTGCACAAAACATGACATTTCAGATTATGGAATGGGCAGGACATCACGTACTGTTTGACACAACTCAAGTCAATTCACACTTTATTCATCAAACATAATCAGATATTTTAATTGTCATTAGGGACACCTGTCCAATCACAAACAAAATAAAAAGTAAAGTTCCACCCTTTCTAGAATCTAAAATGTCTTTTCATAAATGTCAAGCTTATGTCAGATACCTGTGTTTTTAGAAAGGTTGTGTTAGAAATAAAAATATAGAAATACATTTTGTGATTTCTGCTGAAGGCTTGATGCTAAAACCCATTGAAGTATAGCTGTTTAAGGTTTAACTTCACCATGTCATGACAGTATAGGCCTTTTTAGATTTCTAAAAATAATGTTGGTTTAGTATAGTTCCAATGACCACACATATGCTTTTCTCAATCTCTGTATTAAAGGAGTGATATTTTGGTTTTTTAAATGGAATTATGCATTTTAAAGCATTTCCCTGTGGTCTACATAAACTGTAAATGCTACGCTTGGGTCTGAATTCTTCATTAATTGAACTCCACAGGTCCATCTTCAACTCTATTTCTGAATAATGATACCACTAAGGTTGTTTTGAGCGCTGGCCCTTTAAATGCAAATGAGCCTCTCCATGCCCCACCCTCTTCAGGTTGTTGGCTGTGCTGCTCTGTCCCATTCAGCCACTTGTGCTCATTAATACAGCCAACAACTGAACATTTTAGGTAATCAGCTCGAAGTTTGGATATATTTTCAGCTTTTACAACCACTGCTGCTGATAAATAATTATAGCGGACTCTGAGAAATGTTCGTCAGAAGTCTTGACCTTATATGTGCAAATGTCATCTAGTTATAGACGTAAAAAAATGGGTTGTAGAAATCCACTCGATTTTTGCTAAAATAAATATAAAGATAGTTTTGCAGCACCTGGAGGGTTCAAATTCAAACTTTTTTAACTATTAGGGTCCAAATACACAAATCTACCAAAGACTAATAAAAGTGGTTTTAGGAAAATATGACCTCTTTAAGATACAATTTGAAGATATGTGAGGCACAGCAGTAAAAACAAAGGTTTCAGGGAAATAAACAGCTTCTTTAAATCAAAAAGGTATTTAGAGTGACCTTACTTTCCATTTAACCTTTTGGTTCAAACAATATGAGATTTACTGCATTAATTTTCTGATATTTTATACCTGGTTTCATTCAACACATGTCAGATGTTTGTAACTGTTTGTGCTGCTTCTTGTCATGGGGTCAGGGGTCACAATGAATAGCAACTTAAACCTTTAGAACACATTTAGTTCAGTTTTTGAGTCTTTTAAGGCTGTGCGCATATTTCCTGTATTTTCTTGTTGTATCTGAAGAAAAGATAATGAGATATAAATATGTACACTCATTCAAGTCCTGCAAACTATGATTTTTACACAGTACTGTATGCCCCAATTCAAAAAAATATCTCAAACAAAACAGATTTTCAGAGTCCAGAGGTGCTTTTTTTTTTTTTTTTAGCTAAGTTTCTACAAATATATACTGAAATGTGTGAAACATTATTATTTTACTGAAGGCCGCCGTACTTTGGCCTTATTTCAAGACACTGACATCTGTGTCAAAACATTCCTGCATATGTTTTTTGTAGTGGAAATGGAAGTAGACTCTCACTTGTTTGCCACCTTAGTTGCACCTGTCTTACTCAACAACGAGTCAATAAAATTTGTTGAAATTAGAGTCGGCACACTGTAGGTGACACATGTAACACTATTTCACACATCAAAACAACAGCATAAGGCCAGAAGGATCACACTTTGTCACACTTCACATCTTTAGAGTTTCACAAAGGCTGATTCAAATAAACAAGCCTCCAGACGACTCATTTCTGTTACCTTCAGACTTGAAAAAAACAAGCAAAAAAAAAAATACTGTGTAGAAAATAAGTTCAGAAAAATATAGCATTCCAGCTGCATATGAAGGTAAAAATGTGTTAACAGACATTTTTACCATCATGCAAATGGTGCTTCTTCTATACGAGCAATATTTATGTATTCGCTAATTTGCAAAGAAAAACACAATGCTCTCAAAATGATTTCTAGTGTGATTAATTATTTAAGTATGTTTATGCCTTTAGATTGCAGTTTTACATATTTTAAAAGTCAACAGTGATTAACATCACAACTCTTTGTTAATTTTAACTTCATGCACTTGGTTTTCCATAAACTTAAGTGCTTTTATAGGCTAAATCAGGACAAGTTTCCAGTGGATTGTACCCCAACCCTGCAATTTATGTGAGGAACAAGAACTTCCATTACTGAAAAAAAAAAAAAAAAAAAAATAGCACTAAATATAATTCAGGCACACTTTAATCTCAAAGCCAAGTGTAAATAAAACCTCATTTCTAGAAGACATGGTCAGAGTAGGTGCATCAAATTGTAAGAGAATGTCTTTGCGAGGAGGAGTAAAAAAAAAAAAAAAAAAAAAGGAAATCCTACAGACAAGTATCCAGCTGACGCCTGTAGCTATATCTGGTCAGGTATAGTGTACAAATCCAGCAGGACAGATCAGTGTGGTTTATTTACACCTGGGATGAGAATGTTTTGAGGGGCTGTCATTTCAGAGGCAATGCATGTAATGACACAACCGATCCAAGCTGGGAATTTTTCTGCAACCAAGGCACACATTTAGCTTCTGATTAACGCCGGAGAGTGATAGATGGGTAAATTGTCCCTGGCGTATGTCTCCGATGCCTCTCCGCCCACTGTCTCTCTGTTCACCTCACCCTCCTCCCCCCTTGCGCTCTATCCCTCCCCTTTCTCCGGCAGCAGTAGGGAAACTGGGGATGTGAACACACACCTCTTTGCCAAGCCTCACAGCTCCCCTGGCACCACGCTGCAACATAACACCTTCCAATCCCTCCTCCTCCCTCCCTCGCACTGCTCCCCTTTTCCTCTCTCAGCACGGCAGAACAGCATGTTTGATTTTACAGCAGCTAACTCTGCTAGGGTTTGACCTTTATGGGTTTTCAAGGCCGATACTGATATTTTTGGATTTAAACCGCTGATAGCGAAACCTTAAGTATTTTCAGTGGCTCCTTCATCATTTGTTTTGAGAGTAAAAGCCTCTGAAACAGCATCGGACCATGAGAAAAGAAAACTTGACATTAAAAGACTGACTAATAACATTCCTGTATTTGGTTCAGGAGCTCCTGGAGGTAGAGGCATAAAAGATGAAAGTCCCTCTCTATCACAATAGAAGTTCTGTCTGAACGTATCTGAAAACACCCCTTTACTCTCTTTACCATATTTTACTTCTGTCATCTTTATTGCATATAAGTACGACACAATGAAGGCCCTTCAGCAGAGGTTGTCTGACATTCTGGGCTTGGTAATTTTAAAAATAATTGCCTCTAGTCACTTTCTATGAGCGTTTCTTTTCTCTTTTGACAGTTTTTAATGGTCTGACGAATCATCAAAAGGAAAAAGTTGTTGTACAAATTACCTCTTCATTCTTTGCATGCGTCTTTTTCATGGAACCTTAACCTTTACGTTTCATGAACTTCCACTCAGGGTTGGAGTTCCAACAAAAGATGTCTCCAACCAAATCACAGCCTAATCTATGTCAGTTCAAATAAAAACCCTTAAAAGTAGCTACATGTAGGCCGAGTATTTCTACTTTAAAATAATCAAAAAATTGCCCAAAAGTATCATTAAAATCTTTAAAATAAAGAGTCCTGAAGTTATGTTGAAGATGTCAATGCACTAGATTGCAAAATTATGCACTGAATCTATTTTTATTTTTCTAACCTTTATTTAACCTGATAAGTCAATTGTGAACCCATTCTTATTTCCAACAACAACCTGGCCAAAAGGCAGAGACACTGATGGATGTATATGACCGCTAGAGGGAGTAGTGAGTAGGGATGGGAATCAAGAACCTGTTCCTTTTGAGAACCGGTTCCCAGAAGCTCGATTCCTTGGAATTGTTTGCCTTCCTGCTTAATGATTCTGCTTATCGATTCCACCTTCGTTGTGCATACGCGATGATGTCACATGTACGCTGCATTGTTTTGGTCAGAATGTAGCCAACATGGCGTTGAGGCAGAAACGGTCTAAAAAGACGACACCAGATCCACTTACCTGGAACACTTGCAAAGTTTCCATGTCTTCAAAAGGGTGGAATCCCTCCAATATCCTCAAACATTTGTCCACAGCATGTGAATCATTTACAGGAATGTCACATATTTGATATGCTACTTAGCGGCGCTTGTGAATGTAGTGGCAGAGTGAACGCCGGGCCGGTTCCGGTGTGGGCAATAAACATCGTAACTCCTCAAATAAAAGTTTCCAAAGGTAAGAAGGGAAAGGAAATGAAGTGCACAACAACGGGAGACAAGCTGAAGCGAGTCGAACCGATTCCACGTAGTAGAAATGCGGCAATAGAGGAATTAGTAAAGAGTCTTTAGTTTCACTTTCACTGTACGCCCCCCTCCCAAACCGGCCCGGCATCATCTGTTATTATTATTTGTACATACTGTATATGTTATATTTTCTGTGCAGATGGAACTATAAAACACAGTTAATGCAAACACACCCATTTGTACTCTTTTATTCCGTCACCCAATGAGAAGCGATAAGAGAATTGATAAGGAATTGGATCGATAAGCAATATCGATAATGGAATCGGAATCGTTAAATTCTTAACGATTCCCATCCCTAGTAGTGAGTCACTCTGCTAGTCTCCCATGGTGAGGAAAACTAACACCACGGTGCCTTTGACCAAAGCATCATAATGTGATACTGAGAAACAACTTTTAGAGCCAAAGCAAGTGATACAAGTTAGAAACAATGTTGCTGTTTTCACCACTGGACCCACTTCAACATGAAAAGAACAGTTTAATGCTGAAAAAGCAGCATTTCTTCTACACAGGTGTTTGATGATGAGGCTTATCTATATTATCAAAGCCAAGTGGCCTTTGTGTGCCTGTGTGCATGTTTGTGTGTCCAGGGATTCACACAAAATCCAGAACGAGCTGACTGCTGCAGTTTGGCATACTTATGTATTTTGGTCAAGGAACAGACTAGCGAAAACGGGAAGTCGATAGAACCAATATTTTGGGAGATATTAGTGATTTTGGAATACAAAAGCCTTACAATCACGTTGCTATACCCAGAACGCTTTGGCAGTGACTGCTGGACAAATGCAGTACAGCATGCACGAATTACACAACAACATAATAATTACCACAACACACTAGTGAAGATATTAAGTTTCTAACTAGGTCTGTTACTTTGTTTTCTAAGCTCGCCAAGTGTTGATCCATCTAGACTAATGTGCAGCTGTTCTGACCTTGTTTAGATGATTCCAAACAGATTTTTGTGCAACTATTGACAACACAAACCATACAGAAAAGAGAGGTGAGTTGTGGTTTTACTGTGGCTCTTTTCTATCTAAAATCAGAGCTAAGCTAACAGAGCTATAATGTAAACTATCAGCTGACAAAGCACATGAATATATGTTATTTTGAGTAACTATCAAAATATCCAGCTTGTTTGAAGAAAACTTGATAGAATTAGGTATGTAAACAATTACTTTTATACTTTATGCAGTGAATGATACAATCTGTGGATACATAGTGTTGATTAGTTTGTGTTTTGGTCACCATAGGTGCACTTTGGTACACAATCTCCTGCTGTTAATGGTTTGAAATGTTGATATTACATAAAACCCCTTTAAATGCATCACTGGTGGATGCTGTCATTGGACCTTTTTCATCTGAGCTAGACTTTGTTTGGATGTATACTGGAGGATATTGTCTCACCTAGCTAAATAATCTGTTGAACTTTGCTTAGTTTAGTGAGTCCTGAATTGGGTTGCAAGAGAAGAAGGAGGAAAGAAGGCAATTATGTTGGGTTGTGGTCTCGGGCACTGAACAGTAAGCTAATAACATGGTCCATGAAGACACTGTCCAACTGACTAACTCTTATGGAATCTCGTTAGGTTTTTCACGGATGATTGTGTCTTGTTCACTGGACAATCAACACAACAAACAACACATTTCTCCCAAGCTATTGCGATCTATATGACAATGCTTCAACCTAAATTCTGCTCGACATGACTTTAAATCTATGTCAAATCTGTATAATTTTGGGAATAATTGTTAGAACTTTGTTAGAATGCGGACCATTACCCTGCAGACATCCATTTTAATGCAAAACAGCTACAGAATGATTTCTTCTTCTACTCTGTTTATTACAATCATACATAATACAGTCTATTCTTCCAAGCCATTTACGGAAACATATGTGATTCAAGTTTTTTTTTTTTTTTTTCTTTTATGTGACTAGAAAAGTTCTTGTCAAATCTGTTCAATATTTTATGGAAGCATTTCTTCTGAGGTTCAAGTTGCATCTATGTTAGCAAGATGTAAAAAAAAAAAAAAGTAAATTATCTGGAAGGATCTGATGTAGAAGTAAGTGTCATAGAAAGGAATAGACCCAAATTCTTCCTTTGCATCACTGCTTCGTGTGCCCCTTCAACCTTATTTTGTAAATCTGGGTTTACTGTAAGCAAAAGCAGACATTCCCTGTTGCCAGATACTGTGGATATGTAGGCTTTCCTTTCACACATCCTAAAGCAGATTGAGCAGTAGGGGGCCTATGTCAAAGCTCCAGGTGGGCTAGACAAATCTTGACTCCTCACACCACCCCCACTGAAGCTTCGGAATTTTGCAGGTAAGTCTCAGTAGAGCTTCTAGACTCAAAAAAGGTACCGCCCTAGTTCCTGTAGTTATCAGTTACAGTATGTTAACATTGGTAACATGCACACATTGTAAAGAAGCCATTTTTTGTTCTTTTAAACAAACATGACAAATAAAAACAAAAATTATGGTTACAATTTTGACCAATCTGACATCATGCCAAAGATGTCATTGTATCGCAGTTACAATTCTAATTCAGCAGCATCATATTTAGTTATACCATTACCAAACATTAAAGTAGTGAGTTACTGTAGCATCCATCCAGTCTGCCCCTAGTCCACAGCCAGATCTGCTGTGAGAACATATTTTGCTCTATAGTTATGACTGATTCATTAGCTGTTACTGCACTGAAACATGTGCTAATACCACTAGCAAATTAGATAAACTATATGAGTATTTTGAAAGCCACAAGATTCCCTGATAAAAATAGAAATTTAACAATACAGAGCATGGGAGCTGAAGATTTACTGATGATTCCATTCATCCAAATTGTCAGTTTGGATCCGACTGAACATGTTAATGCGCAAAAGTGACACATTAGCAGCTTCTCTGATCTATGAAATAAACTTGCTGTTTTTGTCAAGGGAGTCTGGCGGCTTTGAAGAGATCATCCAGTGTAATACACAAATAATCATGTAACAAAGTGTATATTTTCTTTAGGACAGTTTTCCAGTAAAATCCTGCTCAAGATCATTTTAATGTTACTAGTAGACCTTTTTCACTGTAGATGTGTCGACACTTCTCAGCAGGACAAGCACAAGTGATCCTGATAACATTCAGGATATTAAGTCCTTATAAATGTCTAAGGGTGTTTTCATACCTGGATCAATTGGAGCCGTTGTTCCAGAACAAGTCTTTGGCTCGGTTCGGTTGGGTATATGTGAAAGCAGTAATAACATTCCATTCCGGAACAAAACAACTGAGCTGAGAATGCTTGGAAGAGGTGGTCTCAGCTGGGTTGCAATCACTCCCAGAGTGGTTCATTTACAGTGTGAACATGACCATAGTGATAGAAATAGACAACAACAGTTTTTTCTACCGCTCTGAGTATGATACACTGCAATGTCGCAAACATTATCATAAAGCAGAGCGGCTCTGTCAAAAAAGTGACACTGCCAGTCGTAAACAGACTGTAGGCTTAATGAGCTTAATGAGCTTCATACATTTGTAGCCGAAACATGTAAAGGTAAAAATCAAGTTTTTTTTTAATCTGTCTGACAAAAGAGAAAAGGAAATCTTTTTATCTTCATACCTTTCGTCAGTTGCTGGATAAGCAAATGGAGAAAATGAGTTGAAGAGCAATTTGGACAGAGTAAAAGATAGAATGCCTCACTGGTATTTGGGAAGATGAGCATAAATTGGAAATGCTCGCTAACACTCACAAAAACTCCAAAGTATTCAAGGTTTTCAGTGAGCGCATGAAGGAATGTGGCTTCCACTTGTTTACATGGGCGTGGTGTTGGGGGCAGTGTGAACACAAACTGAAACAAGGTGATGCACAACACTAACACACTGAAATACATTAGTCCCTGAATCGGAACAAAATGCAGGTGTGAAAACACTCTTAGAAACCCAGGCTAGTAGGTGCATTTACATCTGGCTGGTTTAATTAGCATTTCCAATTTACACCTATGAACTCTAACTTAAAGCCACCGACAAAGCCCCCCCCCCCCACACACAAAATATTGAAAAAGTTTTATAAGTAAAAAGAGACTGTAAATAAACATAAATGTCATATTAGATGGAAAAAAGCTGGAAATACCACTTTACATGAAGAGCAGCAGAAACAATAGCAAACAAAGGTGTTGACAACCTGTGATAAATTGTGAAGAGAAAGTGGGGGAGATTCAAGTCATACCATTTAGTCCAGACCAGCAGTTTGGTTTTAGATGCATGAGCTAAAGCAAGGTCTAGATTTGACAAAATAGCTAAATGTCTACCAGCTCCTCAATCAACAGCTAAAGTTGTTTATTATTATATGAAACACTAACCACTGTTTTAAACCATAATGAGGAGCTGACTTAATATTTTTGTAACAGAGTCTGCATTTTCTTTCGCCAGTTTACTGAAAATTTGGTTAAAATCTACAATACATCTGGATGGAGGCCTGCCTGCTGAGCCAGATCAAACCAAAACCCTGGAAATATGCAGCCCTTATATGAATTAAATCTATTACACATTGTGACAAATGTCTGTTATACCTGAAAGTTCAACAGGTGGATATGAATTATTAGTTTTACATCTGACCTTGAACAAAGATGGAACAAAACAAGCTGCGGAAACTGTTCAACTGTTCAACCTGAGCTCCGATGGGCCGATATGGAACTGCCCGGTATTAGCCCTGTACATTAGTCGAAAACCAACAAGCCAGCGACCCTGACAGGATGTGCTCTCACTCACATTTTTCTCTTATTCTGTCTCTCTCGCCCTTGCACCTCGCCAGCTGCCTCCAACACCGTAATGACAGTTTTATCAGTTTAACCACGTTTACCATCTCCAGGACTGGGCTCCTCTCCAGTCCTGTCTGTGTGTGCTCAGCCCTGCTCAGCTAAAAACCAGACACTAACAAGAGCCCCTTGTATATCCATTATGCAGATCTGCCGTCGCTCCCACAGTCAGCATGGACGCATGGTGCTGTATATGTGCTGAAACCTGTCCATGTTTAACATATGGACCCTGCCTGCCAACACCTATTTCACTAACACCTAGTCACCTCCGACTACAACCTGACTGAATGGGTTTAGGTCATGGAGGCTAAAGTGTGGACTTAAATTAAAAAGAATAAAATCACAGTATAAATCACATGAAATGAGAAGCACGTTTGCCAGTTTTCCTGATTGATTTTCAAGAAAGTTCCAAGAAGTGTGCAAAGTTTGACTGTACTGCATTACTGTAACAGAAAAGTAGCACTGCCATATAATAGTAATAACTTAAATTATAGTGCACCTTTAAAGAACACAGTTACAAAGATGTTGTTAAACTGAAAATTAGGTAGCACTCTATGCTCTTGTAGGATTTATGGTTTAGACTATTCATTATGTTATAAAGAATCATTTAATAAACAATTATAAAGTTATAAAAACTTTCATATATTCAGACTTGCAGTTTGACAAAGTCAAGTTATTACTGCATTTAATTCTGTTAAATCTTCATGTTAACCCTTTAACCCCTGATGTGTCTGTGGTGAGCATTCTGAATGTATGATTTATTTTAAATATTCATAAAAATTCAACCATTTGCTCAATAAGATAAAATTCAAGTCATGCAGATAGAATAGACCTTGCACTGTCCATAGACGTCTGAGCATGCTCAGTGAATCCCCTGTGAAATGGAGGCCAAAACAGATCATTGACTGAGACCAACTCGCTACAAAAATATGTTTTGTTTTGTTTTTCTTTTGGTTTTGCACCATTTTCCTTATAGTTTGTTTTATAGTTTGTTTTGTTTTTACTGTTGTTTGCAGTGTTGTAGTGATTTTCCTTCTTTTTTTTTTTTTTTTTTTTTTTACCATGCTTTTACCAACTTTTGACTGTGTAACTGCTTCCAACCAGGTGTCAAAAAGCAGCTGGACTGAATTAGAAAAAAACAGCCTCAAAATAAAAACTACTGGGCCAAAATTCAATTATTTGTTGTTCAGTTTGTTCCAGTTCACAGTTCATGTTCAACATCCTAAATCTCTTAGTGATGTAGATTCTGAGTGCCTTATTTGGTAAAAACCTGTCAAACTTCAGTTTTTCGCTTTGTATTTCTCTGTTATTCCACCTTGTTTTGACCCTAAAACACACAATAAAGCAAAACCACTGAAGAAAAGGAACACAAGCACTTCTATGACACTTCTACAGATGCTAATTCACAGCAGCACGTTTACCTGAAATAATTTCTCAGGAGTTAAAGGGTTAAAGAATTTACAAATAAATTACTATCAAAGGTGAAAGGTGAAGTGGGCAGCACAGGAACATTGACTTTTTAAACCTTAAAGACCTAGAAGTATTTTTGTGGTGACTTTGAAATAATCATTTAAGATTTCCTGTGTGATTTATCACCATTAATTATAACATTTTTCTCTACGTTTATCATTTTTCAGTGAACTTCAGGTATTTTCCTTTATTTAATTTAGTGACCATGTAGATGTTCATGAAAGCTTAGAGAGTATTCAAAGATTGTTATATTAACCCATGAAGACCCAGTGGTACTTTTGTGGCAGTTCCCAAATGATTTTTTTCTCTGTTTCTAACTTTCTTAGGTGAGTTATCACCATTTATTCTAATATTATCCTCTTTATTTTGCGTTTTCAAGTGAAAATCAAGTATTTTCTTATATTTTATGTACTACTCATGAAGATGTTCACATAAAAGCTCAGATTAAAGTTGATTATTATATAAACAACAGAGAAAACTGAAGAAAAAATGACTTTTTCACTAAAATCTATCATTAACTTAACATGAAACCACGTGTCTCCATCCACTGTCATTTATTAAACTCCATGAGTTTTACTGGTGAATCAATGTTGTAGAGGATGACAGTGTTTCCACGTTCACTACGGAGCCTCTGAACGTCCAAATGGGTCATATCTGATGGCCATGAAAAGACAACAAACTGCATTTTATACCAATTATTTACATGTACTGATAGGATTAGTGGATCAACAGGTATTAAACAGTTTAGATCAGTAAATGACTTTGGTCGCTGGTGGATGTTTGGGTCTTTATGGGTAAAAAAGAGAAAAATGGAAGAAAAAATGACTTTTTCAGTCAAATATATCATTGATTTAACATAAATCAAGCATCTACAGCTACTGTCATTTGTCAAACTACATGAGTTTTATTTGTGAATCACTGTTGCAGAAGTGTGGAAATAAGACACATCTGATACTGCTGAAAAGATGAAAAACTGAATTTTACCAGATTAATTAAACATATCAATGGTTCAAAAGTTATTCAACATTTTAGATCAGTAGACGCTTTAAGGAAAACTTAGTGTTAAAGCCTTAGTGTGTGAATCTGTTCATTTGATACACTATAACTTTATATGTCAAATAAAACTTTAAGTATTAAGATAAGATGAAGGTGTACACATAAAGAAACACAAGATAAAGCTGTCATGTATGAATTAATAATGATTAATTCATGATTTATAGTGTTTACAACCTAATTAATGACCTAATCATGAATCCTTTATAAAGGCTTTATAAGGGTAGTCTTAATGCAGAGCATGAGCAGAAAAGAACCTTTGATGGCTGATTTGAAACCCACTGTACACTTCTTACACTGAGAATAGAAGATCCAATACCAAGGTCAATAAAGCTTAGACTCTAATACCACCTTATTATGTCCTGAAGTCATCACTACATGAACCAGCATTCACACCACAGTTCTAAATCTAACTCCCCTCCCACCTAAAGATAGACTCCAGCTCTTTTTATAGAGGGCCGAGCTGCAGAATTGCATATTCTATTTCAGACGGGCCCAGGCTCACATCATTGTTTGTTTTAGCAGACTAACCTTCCTCGTGTATTTATAGGTGTCGAGGCCAGGAGAAAGACCACAGCAGCTCCATAAATAAGCTGGCCCGGGCCTCCAGCGAGCCTCCCTACCAACAAAAGCCCAGTCATTTCACAGGCCATTACCTGGAGCTGCCTCGCAGGGAGGTTGGCCGGGCCTTTCAGGCGAAGGGAGGGTCGCATGGCTTTGGGGGCACGTCGACCGTGGTGGGAGGAGTGGAGGTGTTTGGATTAATAATAAATGTGGTGATCTGTTTATGGTGAGAAGAGCCTATGAAAATGCAATGGAAGTGAATGGAAAATAACCACTGTGATGCACCACATCTAATGTCTGCCATACACTCAGAAACTGTGAAAAGACTCCAGACAGACTTCAACACCACTCTTTTACAGTTGTCTTTGTTTTTGAGTTTTTTGTTTCGTGTATGGTTGAGTTGAAGGTTGATCTCAGTATAACAGAAAGAATCAGGCAAGAGGATCAGATTTTAGGATTTAGAGAAGGAAATTCAAAGGTTGTTGCATAAAAACATACACCAAAAGGGATTCAGTTGTATTTCAGCTTAAATTTAACATCTGACATTAGGAGTTTAGTTTGTAATGGTTTAGTATTTCCTGTCCCACTGGAGAGAGTGCACGTATGGGTTCACAAAATAGATACACACTATTTGCAAGAGCCAAAAAAAACTTATGATAACAGTAAACAGGTTTGATTTTACTGGAATGCCAAAAAGAGAAAAAAGTTCATGACCACTTTTCATGTGAGCAGAAAAGGCAGGACACTCCATAGGGTCCCAGACCTTCAGGGGGCAACTGATGACCAACAAACTGTAGTCCACACCAGTGTCTCAAAATCTGGCAACCACAGTCACCGCAAACCCTCCCACTTCAACAACTGATGATGTTTATCAACATTTTTGATAGGAAACCTCCCTAAAGGGGCGCCATGAGTAAGGATGGGAAATGATAAGAATTTAATGATTCCGATTACATTATTTATTTTGCTTATCAATCTGATTCCTTATCAATTCTCATTGGGTGAAGGCATAAAAGAGTACAAACAGTTTTGTTTGCATTAACTGTCTTGTATATTTCCATCTGCACAGAAAATATAACATATAGAGTATGCACATATAATAATAACAGATGATGCCGGGCCGGTTTGGGAGGGGGGCGTACAGTGAAAGTGAAACTAAAGACTCTTTACTAATTCCTCTATTGCCGCATTTCTACTACGTGGAACCGGTTCGACTCGCCTCAGTCAAAAGTGAAAGTGAAACTTAAGATGCTTTACTAGTCTCTCGCTGTTGTGCACCTCATTTTCCTTTTCCCTACCTTTGGAAACTTTTATTTGAGGGGGCAGGACATTTGGTGCCCACCCCCCAGAACCGTCCCTGGATGATGCCCTAGTGTTTGCTCTGCCACTAGATTCACAAGCGTTGCTAAGTAGTGTATCAAACACGTGACATTCCAGCAAATGAATTGCATACTGTGTGGACAAATGCTTTAAGATATTGAAGGTATTACCCCCCTTTGAGGAAATGGAAACTTTGCAAGTGTTACAAGTGGTCCTGGTGTCATCTTTTCACGTGAAATATAGCCATACTTTGGAGTGTTTCTGCCTCGACACCATGTTGGCTACGTTCTAAACCAAAGCAATGCAGCATACGTGTGATGTCATCACACATGCGCAATGAAGGTGGAATCGATAAGCAGAATTGTTAAGCAGGCAGGCAAACGATTCCAAAGAATTGAGCTACTGGGAACTGATTGTCATTAAGAACCAGTTCTCGATTCCCATCCCGAGCCATGAGTTGGCCTTGTAATGCAGGTTTAGTTTCCAACAAAACTTTTACATTTTAAGGTATGTATTTACATTGTTTTTTGCAATGGTAATTATTCTATTTTTATTGGGAAAATCTATTGCTGGTGGTACAATGGTTAGCATAGCATCACAGCAAGAAGGTCCATGGTCCTTTCTGCATGGGGATTCTATTGCAGTCTACAAATGTTACCTCTTTTTTCTGTTTCAGCAGACTGCACATTTCAGGAGTCTTTTGACCTGAAGTAAACCAGGTCTTTCAAACAGTCTTTTAAAGTGAACATCTGAGATTTAAAAAGCTTCAGTTTTGTATGTTTTTTTTTGCTGGTGTCAGAACATAATGATGATGGATGTTGGCTGGAGGGGCCCCCTGATAATGTTTGCCTAGGGCCTCAACATACTCTAGGATCACCCCTGTTCACCAAAAGACTGAGCTGATAGGAACATGTCTTAAGTCTAGCAAAATTCTCAGGGCTCTGATCCAGTAGTGGAAATTTGTCTACAGCAGTGATATAGCTTGAAAAGTAGTCGGCGTAACGCAGCTCAGCGCCGCGGCTCACACTGTTTTCACTGTCATCCCTCATGTCTTTCATCCCCTTCCCTGTGCTTTTATCCACACAGGCATCCACTCGTTCTCACTCCGTCTGCCTTTTTCCGAACTTTTGGCCTCGTATCCTGTTGGAACCTCACCCAGATGCCCCGTAGCTCTTAAAAATAGACGAACCAAAAAACATCACACACTTGCTCAGACACACAAAATCCACCCATGACGTCATACATCAACAGTGTGTGTTGCAGTCTGTGTGTGTTTCCCCTTATCTCTGCCTCCGCAGATACTGTGTAAAAAGCCAGTCAGCAGAGGCCACAGCCAGCCCCGCTCCACAGCAGCCTCTCTCTGGCAGCGCTGAGGAAACTGCGCCCTGCAACACAAACAACCCATCAGCCACAGCAGCGCTTCAGCTCCGACTGTTAATCCCTGCTAGGTACGCCACTGAAACACCCACACAGCTTTAGGAAATGGATGTAAGCCCGCTCCTCCACCCCCTCCCTACTCCTCCAGCTTTAATATGGCTTTTCAGAGTGATGAAATATTCAAAAGCATTGTTTCACATGGCCATTCGACAGTGGCATTTGTCCTAAATATTGCTGCGCTCATTTGCTGGGTGGCGACAGTGATGATTCCATAAAGCATGTGAATGGAGAGAGTTGTCATGTGGATGTGGCTCCACGCTGAAGGCTCATGATCTTAAATCAGAGGGGAGCACCACTGATTCGCTCAGTGGGGGTTCCAGCAGAGTGACTACAACTGCTAATTTGTCTCAGTATGGCCCTTTACAATTTCAAAGGCACCATAACTGTTAGATGAAGAGATGTTTTTTATTTTCCCATTGTTTCCTATCAGCGCCAAGTGTGTGTGGTGAGGTAAGATAGCAGTATGAAAGTCATATCTTTGCCTGTTCTGGTAATATCTTCAGAAATGCCCACAATTCAAATACACTACTTATATCTAACTGTGCAGCTCTTACTGCCAGTGTAATAGAGTCGTCTGGTAAAGAGGACATAGAGTGGAAACTTTTGTACAGAGGGTTATTTACTTGTTATGTAATAGACTTTTTTTGTGACCTTAGTTGTTACCTTCTTGCTCAAACTTGTGATACATTTAAAAAATTATCTAAAAAAATATACAAAGTAATGACTAGGGCTGTAATGGTACAGAAAAATTTCAGTTCGGTATGGTTTTGGTATGGGGTCTTTGGTTCGATACGTTTTCAGTACAGTGAAGCAGACCAGTGACAGGGTGGGGTATGGGGGGGTGTGCTACATAACTACTGCAAACCGAAAGTGAAACTTAACACACTTTGAACATCTGACCTGGCTTCTGTGCTTCTGTTATACTCTCTGTTGTCATGTTTACCGCCCCCCCTTATCAATACCCCAGCCTCAGAATAAAGTGTTTTGCTTTGGGGGGGTTCTGCAGTGGTGCTGCTAGGGTAAACCTTGCACATGGGTTCTGCTTGCATCCACCCTGCTTCCCGAGTGTTTGTGTTCTTCACACAGGCTACATGTGTTCATTCAGTACACCTCCGTATCGTATTGAAGGCCCTGAACTGAAAAGGTTTGGTACAAACGAGTGCACTGATACACCCCTAGTAATGACAAAAGATAACTATGATTGTTTCCTTTGGCAAGGGACCATACTTTCATCACTCACTGCTTAAAAGATCCCACTGTCTCATTAACACTATTCACATTTTCACACAAAACCCTGGTTGAAAGATCAAAAACTGACTGAATGAATCATTCACTGCAATATATGTTCATTCAGCAAACACTTCTAATGTGACACATACACAGGCCCGGACTGGCTAATCAGGAGGACCGGGACAATTCCCGGTGGGCCGGTATAATATTTGGGCCGCGAGAGCCAGAGTTCACTTTAAATATGTATTTAAGATTTTTTTTTTTTTTTTTTTTCGGGGGGGGGGGGGGGGTGTTCAGTCATAGCACTGGGTTGATCACGTAATCTGCAGCCGGTGTTCCTGGGCCACACCCCCTCTGCTAGCAAACTGTTTGTTTTCTTCCTGTTTTTTTGCGGACACACCGTGACCTGGCGTAGTATGTCCTTGCATACGGTTAGTAGCTCTGTACTGTAGCTGTGGAGCATATACCATCTGTGCTCTGCAGGCTGTGGATGGTCAGCTGTGTTTACTGTTTGAAACATGGATAATAGAAAGAGCAAAGGTGGTGTAGAGAAGGCAAGAATTAAAAAGATGAAAGCTCTGGAAGCAAACGCAGCCAAATGTGACAAAATTGGCACCTTTTTCACAAAAACGACCTCCCGGTTGGAAACTAATAAGGACGACGAACCCGGTAAACCACCTTTCAAGTTGGTTAATTATCGAGTCAATGAATTGTGTGGCATTGTGGCGTGTAACATAATGTTATGTAATTTAAATAATAGTATGATACGACGCCCCATAACTGGGAAACTTTGTCTTGTAGCTCCTCAGAGTCAGAAAGAACATTCAGCAGCAGACACCAGCCATGAGCCCACAAGTCCAGAGTGGGCAGGTAGGACTGCTCAGAGAGGGAAGAGGATTAGAAGAAATAGGCTCCAATGAAGAGTATGGTGTAGGCCTGTTCAGTATGAAAGGTGCTCTGAGATGCTCCAGGATTCAGCACTACATGAATGAAACTGACACCAAGGCTTTGCAAAATAGAAGATTTGTGCTGAGAATTATGACCATTTTTAAAATGTGCTTTAGTGTCAGAAGCAGAGCCAGGAGCCAGTAGTGATGAGGGGATTGTTCCTGTCAGGATGGAAGGAAAAGATGAGCTGTTGGAACAGACTGTGTGAACAAGCATTAGTTCCAGTAAAACCACTTTCTATACCCAAACCATTGTCCTGACCTATTTTATTTTTTATTATTAAAAGGGAGACAGTAAATACACAAAGCCCACAACTGAAAGGCAATAGCTTAAAGTAATATCAAATAAGCCTGCATATTTTGCCAATGTAAATATCTTAATTAATTCAGTAAGTCAAAATGTCTGTAGATATTATTTTTTATTGTGATACAGGTGCAGGTGAGTCTAGAGAAACAGGAGGAAGTGTGAAAGGGAGAGCAGAGTCTGCTGATGACAGAGGAGCAGCTCAGCAGCACAGCCCTGAACCACTAGGCACAAATGACACAGATGAAGAGGAGTCTGTTGTTAGCTTTGATTGCTTTGCTCACCCTCAGTCACAGGATACACACATTTTTTTCTTATCATCCTCATCAAACCCCTAATATCACTATACCAAAAGTTTTCAATAGCATCGATGGAACAAACCGCAAGTAAGTTGTGATGGAAATCTTTTGTTGCAGAGGATACAAAAATAATAGTTATTAGAAAGTGCAGCAAGCTTTATTTATTTATTTTTTTAATTTTTAATACTTTTATTCTTTCATTTCATTTCAAACATTTTAAAGGTTTGAAAAATGTTAACACTTATAAGAACAAAAATATAGATTCTGTTATTGTTGTGTTGTGAGGAATAATAATATTGGAGATGTCGATGTGCACTCACTTTTGAAATAAATCCACATTGTGAAGCAACCTTTACTTGCACTGAATTGGAAATATTTTAGAAAATACACTGAATTAGAAGGCTTTGCAGAACAGTGTGTAGACCTAACATGTAAGGTTATAATTGCATGATTTTAATAATTATCGGTCGTGATCTAAAGTGGGCCGGTCTGAGGTATGAAACTCCAGGGCTGAAAATGAGTCTCAGTCCGGCCCTGCACATACATCATCACAAACTCAAAAAACAAAGCTTTCTTCACATGTAAACACAACAACACTAATTAAATGAACCATCAGAACCAGAAAACGCCTATAAAAAGTTATATCTGCTGCACGTAAAGACCCAAACATCCACTAACAACCAAAACCATCTATGAGTCTAAAATGTTTAATACCTGTTAATCCACTAATCCTAACAATACATGTAAGAAAACTGGTGAAAATACAATTTGTCACCTTTTCATGGTCATCAGATATGACCCATTTGGACGTTCAGAAGCTTCAGAGTCAACGTGGAAACACCGTCATCTTCTACAACATTGATTCACCAGTAAAACCTATGGAGTTTGATAAATAACAGCCATCAAAGTCATTGTTTTATGTTCAGTTAATGACATATTTTACTGAAAAAGTCAGTTTTTTGGTATAATAACCTTCAAGTTTAATCTGAGCTTTTATGAACATCTACATGATCACCAGAAAAATGCAAAAACACAAAAGATTATTTCATACAAAAAAAGGTGACTTATCACTTAAGAAATGTGAAATATTGAAGAAAAAATCGTGGAACTACCATAAAAGTAGTACTGTGTCTTTATGGGTTAAACAATGGATTCTAACCTTGCAGAGGTATAGGTGGAGGATGAGGATGAAGAAGACTAGGACGGTAATAGACATGATTTGTTTCCTTATGCAATTTATGCAACTGTTGTTCATAATGTGTTGCTAAAACACTGAAATTTCTGAACCAAGTGCTCTAGTGGTTGAGCCATTTCACTGAACTGATCATTCATTTGACAAAACCAGAAACACATTTAACCTAGTTGCATACAATTTCCAGATGTCACTCTTTTTGTACCACTCGAAACTCATTCTCTCTGAACACCACCATTCGTTTTGCAGTGATATGATGCATTACAGAAACTAAAGGTGGTGGGAGTTCAACACAGATGTTACATTTTACAAACAACAGCTCAACATTGTTCACATTTGCTCTTAATGATGTGATGAAACCAATATAAACCAGATTATTGTTGATACCAGCAGTGGATGGAATCAATCTGAAAGGCAGAGGAGGAAGAAGGAAGGAAGGAAGGAAGGAAGGAAGAGGAAGATCAGGATCAAGATCAAGAATAAGTAATTTCAGATGAAATTCGAGCAACTGCGATAGAGCATGTTCTTAGAATTGCAATGAGGGAGGAAGAACAGAGTCGACTGTGTCCTCCAACGCAACAGGGTGCACATGAGGCAAGTGCACAGAATATGCAACTCAGAGAGGGTCAAAGAGCAATGATTCCAGTATATGCAAATAAGTGTACATTCAAACACACTTATTCAGAGAACTATACTATGGATCATTGTGAAGTTACAGCAGTGGTACCCTATCTGAGAAAAGAGACAGCGCTCCATCCTGCAAACACACACACACACACACACACACACACACACATACACACTGAAGAGTAAAGAGATTCCACATCTTTATTCATAAAATTAATGCTAATAATAATAATAATTGTTTTTTCCTTTTTCCTGGTTTGCCCTGGTTTGGTTAGTAAAATGAGACATCACTTTTTGCTAAATTTATATACATATAGGTATATCTGTATGAATGTCTGTATATTTTTATACATTTATGTGTGTGACATTTGAAATGAATGGTGTTTTTTATTTCCTTCACCACCACGTGCACAACATATACACATAAAACAATAACACTAATTGCAGGACATGAAAATTCACTCGGCTTAAAATAGTGCAGGAAAAACCACATAAATTAGTCAAGTATTTATAGACATGTTTTTTTTTTTTGGTTTGTTTGTCAAATTTGAACTCCATTATTCATTGTATTTTGTTTTTAGAACATCTCTAGTAATTTGTCAGTGTGACATTTCAAAGCTGTTGCACAGTGGTGTTTTGTGTTGTTTTTGTCTATTGATGGTGTGTTTCTGTGTGGGAAAGTTCCAAATAATGCTGATTCACAAAAACAGAGTGTAAAAGTAGGTTTATAATGCCAAGTTAAATATAACACTGAACTTTTGGTACACACTTTTATCTAGACTACCATCAGTGGTATGACTCAGTCCTCTCTTACTTATCTGAAATGGGTCCAAAATACTGATTCCAGCTTCCCGACTAAATATAATTGATAATTCCACTCCTTCCAGTTATGTCTTTTTCTTTGGGTGCCTTTTTTGTTTATTTGTTTGTCAATAAATAAATAAATAAATAAAATTGCACTACAGTCAGTAGTGAGAAACAAGTTTTGTTTTTTTTTATCCCATTTGGTTATGCCCATTATTTAGACATGTTATGTTTGTCTATTTAAAAGATAATCACCTCCGCCAAGGAGGTTATGTTTTCATTGGGGTTTGTTTGTTTGTCTGTTAGCAAGATAATGCAAAAAGTTATGGATGGATTTTCAGGAAATTTTCAGGAAAGGATGATACTGGCACAAGGAACAAATGATTTAATTTTGGTGGTGATTGGGGGGGGGCTGCCTTGGCATAGGTCTGTGCTCTCCGAGTGCTTTTCTAGTTTTATATGTAAAGAAAGTTGCAGTTAGTCATAAAACTACCTAACTATCAGACTGTAAAGGTATGGTAATGGAAAGAGTATACACAGTATAGGTAAGTCATCATACCTGTATCTCTCCATGATCTGTCCAGAGTGACTGTAGATCTCTCTGCAGCTTCAACATGTCTTGTAGTGATATTCATCCTTTTTAATACTTTTTCATGTCACTCTCAAACATTAAGGTGAACGTGCCAGGGAAATGGTCATTTTGGTGTTGATGATATGTACTATGTGCAACAAGATATGCCCTCCTTTCAGCTGTGTAACACAAAGTTAAGTGTTTCTTTATTATTTTTGCCACAAACCATAACTTTCTTGGCTCGTAACATTATTTCTAAAACTGGCAAGCATCATATGTGTAAATGGTGGCATAATTCAGACAGGAACAAAACCTCATCTTTGATTGTTGTTCATATGTTTTCTGCAGGTCTCATAGGACACATTGGATATACAGTATATATAGTCATGGAAAAAATTATTAGACCACCCCTTGTTTTCTTCCATTTCTTTTTCATTGTAATGCCTGGTACAACTAAAGGTACATTTGTTTGGACAAATATAATGATAACAACAAAAATAGCTCATAAGAGTTTAATTTCAGAGCTGATATCTATCCATTTTCCATGTTTTCTTGATAATAACCAAAATCACTTCAGTTCTTACATCAATAGCTATGGCATTGTACTGCCAAAAACAGTGCTTTTAGGCATTCCATGTTTTCTTTTATGTTTGTTTTAGTCACATGATACACACAGGAGTTAGTACTTGATTGCATAACCATTGTTTTTAATGACTTTTAATGGTCTAATAATTTTTTCCACGACTGTACGGATAAAAGTATTGGGACATGTTGAATTCAGGTGTTTCTTTTCTAACAGGAGTCTGAGCTACAAAGCAATACTGACAAATGTCATAATATAGTGTTATGGCTGGGGCGGTTTCTTGTTTTTCCTTGGCTCCACCTCCTGTTTGGCTGATGGACAACACCTGCTGCTGATTCTCCAGCCTATAAATCCAGGACCCACCACCATGAAGATGACCAGTGGGTCCATCGCTGCAGTGTTTTGTTTGCCAAATTTTGTGTTAGTTTAAGAGTAATTCAGCTGTATAAAACTGTTGGCTTTTCTTTTCTTGTTGTATGATAAATTCCAAATCTTTTTTGTTACAAGCGACCTGCTCTCCATGTTTTTCTTTTTGGTCTTTACCTGGAACATCTTTCTTTGTTCTCATGTCACCACCCTAGACCTCCTGGCATGTAAACATATAGTTTTCTACTATTATTTGTATGTTTGTCATAAATTATTCATAAAAAAATAATAATATAGTTTGATACTGTGATAAATAGCATTGCATTGCATTAATTAGTTTGGTTTAAATTGTTATCTTTGCTTCCAAACTGCCTCAGACATGGTTTTCACTTAATTTCTCTTACCATTGTTTTCTTTTTTTTAATCTATGACTATGATTTTAAATGTTCTGCCTCTAAATTTCTAAAATATTTTCATGCTCTGACTGTAAATAATAATTTTCCAACTCAACTAACCATCTACTTTCTTCACATCACACTTAGGAAGAAAAATCTCCCATTAAACTTTAATGAAATCTTGATGTTTACAAACTATATAGACAAAAATATTGGGACACATCATGGCTACAGCTCATAAAATGTCCTGTTCATGCTGATTTGAGATATAAATCAGATACAGAATCAGTTACATATATGTTACGTCACTCCAGTGGACTTGTTCTAGGATGTTTTAATTATTCCACATTATGTCAGAGGTGGTTGTGCTTTTGCAGTTGTCCCTGGGACAGCCTTAATCTTTTTATCTGATCAGTTGAATCAGTTTTGTGTTAAAAACTGAGCCCTTTTGTAGTCAGGTTTTGTGTTTTCAGTTTGTGCTTTGTTGTATTTGATGTATTGATGTAATATACTCTGATGTATATTTGTGAAGCACTTTGTAACTGTGTCATCAGTGTCGGAGATGTTCTAACTCAGAGAAATCTAACAATCATGTGAAACAATATGAAATGCCACCTTTAGGACTTAAAAAAGCAAAATTAGAAAAAACAAATAAATAAACACCATTGCTGAGAAATTGCTTTTGGTTGCAGCATATCCACATCTCCTCACATTAACAGTCGTCTCATGGCTGTGTTGTGAATGTATAGAATCTACAGTGTATGGGATAAGACTTGAAAAGGTGGGAGGTGATAGTTACTATAACGCAAACACACACATATTGCTCCAGAAATGCCAATCTAACCCACACGTTTCTTTATAGAGCGAAACAACAGTCATTAGAAGATGTAATGGATTAGCCACGGGTAGAGTGAAGGGAGACAGAGACGAGAGGGAAGAGGGGACAAACCGAGATCGAAGTGATGGAGATTGGCAGATGGGTAAAATGGATTGGATAGACCGCTTTATGGATGAGGAGACAGGACGGAGAGCTGATGCCTACCGCCTCGCCAAGAGATAATGGAAACTGATTACAGAAAAAATCAACAAGGTTTCTCTCATTTCAAGAGCACTGTCTGAAAACACGGCAGTAATATGATTGGCGAGGTCCCAGATCCTGGTTAAAACAGATTGTCAGTGAATTCAGTCCACAGCGTCAACAAGTTCTAAATATAGAAAAAGAAGAAAACACACACACACACACAGGTGGGTTAGACACCTGAATGACAGGAATTTGTTGTTTTCAGGAGTTCTTTATGCTTCCGTGCCACCTTCTCCTCAGAAACTGCCTGTGTGTTTACTCACTGCCTCCCTGGCTTATATTCATCTGAGGGAGCAGAGAGACAAACAGGATGTCAGTGGGAGGACAAAAGAGAGGGGGGGTAAATCTGACGAGGAAGTTTGTGCATGCGTCTGTGTCTGTGCGGGTGTGTATTAATCCCAGGAAGGACTTCCTCTGAATGCTTGGGAGTTCTGTGGGAGTTCCAGACGTTGACATGGGAAAAAGCAAGGGAGGAGAGAGAAAAGAAGAAAGCAAGAGAGGTACAAGAGAGTGAGAGGGATCAAGGGCAGTGGCATGACTGAATCCCACTTCCTAAACACACACACACACACACACACACACACACACACGCACATATAAACACACATATACTGAACACACATGTTCAGAGGAAAACCACCCACAGAGAGGCGGTGCTGGCATCATTATGAGATGATGATGATGAAGAACATAGGCCCACCTCAGTAGCACACAGTCTGAACCCACTCAGCCACTCTCCCTCAATCAAAGGCACTTCAGGCTTCTGAACGAACAAATACAGCATCTAATCAGCAGCTAGAAATTAACCCTCATTGTTAGTTTCCATCTTCAGGGTACGACATAAGGATAAAGTTACAAGGTGCAAGTACAAAGTAGTAGTTAGAAATCTAAAAGCACTGGATTTCCCAATGCTACTCGATTGGCTAAAGGTATCATTTCCACATTAATACATCTCAAACAAACAAGAACAGAATAATGTGCACAGAAATAAAATTACTGAAAGCCAAAAAAAAAGTGTACATTCAAATTTCATTCTATTTTTGTTATTACATACAAACCCAACAACCTATTTCATTTGTATGCCTGTCAATAGCATCATATCCCCTTTACCAACACTAGCATCAATGCAACTTGCTGCTATTCCATTACAATGAAATAACATGAATACAGATACTTCAACACACAAATAAGCCAGATTTACATCAACAAAAGTGCTGAAAACAACTGCCATCATCTAGTGCTTCTTCACAATGACACCTTTTGTTAATGTTTTGATTGAGAGACTTCTAGTAGCATAGACACTGTTCTCAATAAAATGAATAAAACATTCCTGTTCCAGATATAATAAAACATACTTCATAAAGCCATTGCTGTTAGTGACAACAAAATATTTTTTTAGGTAGGAATCAAGCATATATGTGTTTACACAGTCTCTGTGTGTTTTGTGCTGGTTGCCAACTGTATGCTGACTCTGGCTGACTCCATTTCTTAGATAAAAACTGCTTTCAATGTCTATATTAAAGTCCTAATATTTCTAATTAACAGTAACTTGCAAAGAGAGTTGACTAACATTAACAAATAACCAGTGACATAAAAATACTGGTTTCTCTTTTAAAACTAAGTTTTATTACTACATTAGTTACTATTTATAAAACAACAAAATTAACAACGCCTCATTATAGAGTGACACCAAAAGTTGTTCCCCTGTCACAACTTGTGTTTTAATACTTACACTTACTACTCTGTGTGTAATTTTGTTCACGCTGTCAGTTATGCAGATATACACATAAAACAGTCAAAATGTTAAGTGTGGAATGCTGGGTATTTCTCACCTTCAACAATGACCATTTGGCTCTGTGGCATAAGGTGGAGGTGAGGACGAGGAAGCTGTGTGTCAGCAAACACCTGTACGAAATCATGAATATTTTTAGAAAAGATAGTAATAATAATAATAATAATAATAATAATAATAATAATAATAATAATAATAATAGCTTATTATAGCTTAAAATAAAAGCATATTTTGGCATCGATCAAGCTGATGTCATCATGTCTATGTGTGTGCTGATGTCAGCAAATCATTTGCCTCTATATATGTGCCAAGTTTGAAGTAAATTTAAACAAAATGGATGTTTTTATAGACATTTGAAATTTTGCCCATTATAAGTAAATGGGAAAAAAAAAAAAGATTTTAAAAATTCATAAAAAATTGAAACTTTGACCTACTTTTCCCCAAATGTAATGACATCTATTCTGGGTCACTGGCAATCTATAAACCCAATTTGGTCAGAATTAAACCAATAGTTTTGCTGCTACAAGCATTTGAAATTTCACTCAATATAAGTAAATGGGGAAAAAAAAGATTTAAAAAAAATTTCATTAAAAAATTTAAACTTTGACCTACTTTTGCCAAAATGTAATTAGATCTATTCTGGGTCACTGGCAATCTATAAACCCAATTTGGTATGAATTCAACCAATAGTTTTGCTGCTAGAGTGTTAACAAACAAAGAATCAAACAAACCAAACCAAAAACAATACCCCTTGCTTCCCCTTCAGGGGGCGGGGTAATAATAATACTGTGTAATACAAGCAGAAAATAGAAGTACAAGAAATACAGCAGATGATATACAGGAAGTTTAACAGTAAATATCCTGGTGGGCCGTTTGTTGATTAACAATTAAAGACCAGCACAAAATAACAGTGTCAGTGTTTGTGGTTCCAGTAATAACACTGTTGTAGGTTTTACTTGAAACAACATTTACTTGTTAAAATTTGTGTATTTTGTGCAAATGACCAAACAGAAGTATTCAATTTGAGAAACACTATTCATGTTTACATGGACACAAGTAACCGGGATAAAAGCCTTATGAAGAACAAAAATGCTTCATGTGAACACACCATTTGGAAAATTCTGACCCGATCACAGTCGGATCAAAATTTCCTTCAAATCGAGACTTCTTCTAAAGGTTGGGTAGAAATTATCCTTAATGCATATGTGTGTTACATCAGCCATACGTCAATGTGATGTATTTCTGCTTTTATGACAGCGAGTGGAAGACAGAAGTCACAAATGTAACAGAGAGGAGAAACTGAAATAAAGCACAAACACACACAGTGGTGTTTGTTTCCACTGGAAGTTACTGCTTCCTTTTTTTTACAACTGTTTCCAGAATTTCAGTCAATTCTGTGCATGTCAAAATGACTTTTTCCATTCAAACATGATGCATGTAAACACTCATCATAATCAGATCAGCTTTAGTCAGAGTAAACAGTAAAGTTCTGATCCAAATGTTAACCAGACTGAAGAAATTGTGTGTATGTGAACATATGTGTGACTCAGCATCAGGAAATGAGGAGGGGAAAAAAGTTACCTTGAGTTTTTCCTTAATTAAAATTAAAGCTTTGGATGCAACACTTTGGTTTTAAACTTACAGTCTGGAGTAAATGTTTGCACGTAGGCAGGGGTTAGATTTATGGGGTCACAAATCAAAAAGACTGAGCTGATGGCGTACTTCGTTAATGCCTGTCCAAAATAACCCGACACTAAAATAGTTGGAAACACTAGATGCTGATAAAAGATGACATTTGGAAACTTTAGGTGAGTTCAGCCTCCACTATATCCTTGAATTTCTACCAAGACTATGTATAAAAGATGTGTCATGTTGGACATAACCAGGAGGTCTTCAGAAGTTACGTAACTGGCAAAACCCACATCTCTTCCACTAATTAAAGGGGAAAAGTTTGGCCTGTAAATCGCTGCGTAATATATATCTTAAACTTCCTTATGACTCCCGCCTCTCCGTTTCTGTATGACCATGTGTCAGGCAGGGCCCAGTGTACCACACACAAACCCACTCCATCACATGTCTGCTTACTCATCATCACAACGCCACATCAGAGCGGAGTCATGCACAATACACTTGTGTGCCAGCCAAATGTGGAGAAACCACAGCAAGGAGACCAAAGAGACCAGAGAGGCCAACCCCCCCACCCCCCCACTCCCTCCTCTCCCTCCTCTCCTCCCGCTCTGCCATCCCAAAGTGCTCACCCCCTTCTAACTCAACCTCCTGAGTCATAAACTACAGCTGCCTCTGAAGTCTGGCTTCAGAAACATTTCCTAACACTGCCTAAAAGAATAGTGTCTCCACTTTAAATGCATCTGTCAAGGCAGAGAAAATGATAAAGAAAAACATTAATTTAACACTTATACATGGCACGCAGGGCGAAAAAAAAAGGAGTGCAGGGAAATTTGGTGTCAATGTGAGAGCTGCGTGGTTGTGAGATGTCAACAACTATGACAAGGTTAATCAGCACCCGCTACTTTCTCTCCCAAAACGTTCCCGGGTCTGCATGAACAACATTTTACAAAACCAATTATCTCTTTTGAATAAAGGGTGTTTGCCTATCAAGAGTGAGCCCACTTAAAAAGGGTCAAATACAATTCGCTATCATGCCACTTTCAAACAACATATCAAATTGTTGTCACTTCCATTTACGACAGTAATGTGTACCTAGTAAATTGCACTACTGCCTTTGACTGCTGACAACAGCTAATTGTAAATGTCAGAGTTATTCATGCGTGTCTCTCCATGGTACATGATTAAAAATCACCTATAGTTCTTTTCAAATGTGTGGTTCAGAACAAAGCTGTAAACATATATTTGAGTGAAAAACGGCGTGTGTACGAAGACTCACGCATTTACTGTGATGTTTAAAAAGCAGACTGCATCGTGTGAGGATTCAACAAGGAAAATTAAGAAAATGTAGCTTTCTTGTGTATCAGTTCCCCCATTTAGGATTAAGTGCTTTACTCCTTACAATCACAACCCAGAGAGAAGAGTACTGAGAGTGAATTTCTCTGTAGAAGTGTAAAGATTTGTGCTCTGTAATAAGCTTTTGTATTTTCCATTGTCCCTGGTCATTCAATATCTCTATCCCCCAGCAGTTCTTTCTAGGGAAGAGCCTGCCCACATGTGACGATGATTTGTTTTCTCTTATGACCATGATTGCAGGTTGTCAGCCATGCTTTTACTAGACCTGATGGGTAATTTCACTCCTTAACATGGTTTAGAGTTGATGGCTAGATTGGCACACATGCGAGCAGACACACACGTGAGGCATTCTGCACAGCGACATATACACATGGACTTGAACACCCAAGGGTACACACATGCATACACACTGATAGACAAACAAATCAAGTGCCATGTCTATTAGAATGGCCTAATCAACAAGGCCTACATGTTCTGTCACAACTCGCACAAGAACATTATGGATAATTTGTGTCTATAACATTGCATGCAATCATTCCTGCATACATTCCTGTGTGCATGGCGTTTAATGAGCCAAGCTAATTAAATATGGAAATTAATGACATACAAAGGAAATAGGGAAAAGCACAGTCCTGATGCATTTGAAGGAGCTGCTAAAAGCCTTTTATTACATTAGGGACTGGGAGGGAAACATGCCTTCCTCTAAGGAGACTATTAACAAACACAGCGATTAGCCCAAGCCAAAATACCACTAACTATTAGATATATTGTTCTCAATAAACTGCATTACCATCATTCTGCACATTCCAAGCATTAAATATTAAACAGCGGACTGCTTTTGTGCTCTTGTTCTACTCTTATGTGTGCTTTTATTGGTAATTTTTGCTAACTGTAGTCCTGCAAAATCAACTTTAATCGACTTTACCCCTTTAGCACCAACAAGAAACTGATACTTTTCCAGTTTGAGCATCTAAGCCACAGGTGTCAAACATGCGGCCCGGGGGCCAAATCCGGCCCGCCAAAAGGTCCAGTCGGACCCTTAGGATGGTGAATTTGTGAAACGCAAAAATTACACTAAGATATTAACAATCCTTTTAGTTCAGGTTCCACATTCAGACCAATTCAATCTCAAGTGGGTCAAACCAGTCAAATACTATCATAATAACATATAAATAATGACAACACCAAATTTTTGTCTTTGTATTTAAATATTTTCATGTATTTACACTAAAACAAACTATAATTTTGTTAAAAATGTGAATAATCTGAACAAATATGAACAACCTGAAATGTCTTAAGACAAGTGAGAACAATTTTAAAAATATTCTGTCTGTTATTAAATGGTTTGTGTATTTGTAGACCTGCTGTGATCTGCAAGTTATAATGAACATGTGGAAATGATAAACTGAAGCAGAGTATTGTTAAAACTAGAAAAGCACTTGGAGAGTGCAGACCTCCGCCAAGGCAGATTAGTGGGCCTCTGTGGCCCCCCCACCCCCGATCACCACCAAAATTTAATCATTTGTTCCTTGTGCCAGTATCAACATTTCCTAAAATTTTCATCCAAATCCATCCATAACTTTTTGAGTTACCGTGCACACAGACAGACAGACAAACAGACAAACCAACACCGGCAAAAACATTACCTCCTTGGCGGAGGTAATTACACTTATTTTTTTCAGTTTGTTCATGTTATTCACATTGTTTGAAAGAATAGTTTGTAGATGTAAACATTTTCATTATGTAAATTTGCTTTTTTTGCTCTAAAAGTTTGGAGTTGACATTATTTATATATTATTATGTTGTTATTTTACCGGTTTGGCCCACTGCAGATCAAATTTAGCTGAATGTGGCCCCTGAACTGAAATGAGTTTGACACCCCTGGTCTAGGCTAAAAAATAAACCAAAAAGTACTTTCTCTCGACTCAACTGTAACTAATGTGTGGCATTTTAACATGAAACGAAATGAAAATTCCATCTGGACAAGTGTTTTAGCTATCACACCTGTAATTTGGTCTCCATGTTGGAATAACAGCAGGTAGTCGAGGCTTCTCTTCTTCCTGTCAGGGGAGTAATGAATCAGGGAAGGACACCTAGTGACTGATAAAACCCAATCAGGCAGCGAACACAGGTGTCTTCATCTCCAACAGACACCACTTCGGTCCTGTCAAGATTATAAACTAAATTAGGGTTAGCAGCGGTTCTGGAAGTAGTGTGGACGCTGGGTGTAAATGAAGATAAAGATAAAAGATAGATGTTATAAAACAGAAATGGACCAGAGTGGACTTCATGTTGAGCTTTATTCAGGGTTTCATATTCTGCTTTCTATCTGAAAAAAGATTTTAAGTTTGAGAAACCAGTATGAAAAAAACATGTGTGGTGGTCTCCAGATGAAACACAGTGCTTGGAGGCAATTTGGTCATCTGAGTCTTAAAAAAGAAAGTAGTACAAGAAAGAATAGTACCAACCGTCAAAAAATAAATAAATCAGAGACGTTATGCATTTTGTAAAGATGCTGGTGATTTCTCTTGTGAAATCCTGAGTCAGTCATTTTTTCCAAGAGTCATTATGGTCTCATTTGCTTTAGAAATGCCTTTTGTAAATTATTGCACCATTAAAAAGATTTTAAGGCTAATTGAAAGCACTGATGTGTGGGTTCTCCTGTGAGTCAGACTTTTAGAGCTTATTGAATATTTTATTGAATGACATAGATTTATTTCCTGACAGACAACACTGCTGTGGTTGTAGCTCTGTTGTTGTAAGTTACAATAGAAGATCGTCAAATGCCTTTTTATATATATATATTTTTTAACTCTGCTGTTATAAGCTAGCCTTAGTGAACCCATAACCCCTTATGCTTTCAAATATGGTCACTTCTGGTTCTGGGAATACCAATACAACTAAAATAAGTAATGGTAGTTCAAAATACCACAGTGGCTCCATCAACTTCTTTTTTATGCAGTATAATGAAAGCAAAAAAGTTTGAAGAATCCTGAAAAGAACATTCCAGGAATCAGTGCTTATTTTGGTGGAAAGTGTCATCTTCACAGAGTCCAATCACAACCATTTGTGCAGTGAAGTAAAAGCTTATGCAGTGTGAAGTGCTATTGTACATTTGCTTATTCTCACACTCAGAATCCGTCTGTGAGCTTCGCATGAGATGACACCCAATCAAAGAGGCCTTTCACAGAGAAGCAAGTGATCACATCATGTTGAACCCCACTAAGGAAGTGTTTAGTGTGTGTGTGTGTGTGTGTGTGTGTGTGTGTGTGTGTGTGTGTGTGTGTGTGTGTGTGTGTATGGGGAGAGCCCTCCAGATTCACGGGGTCAGACACAGTTTACAGACGAACCGACTCCGTTCCAAAAAAACACGCACGCCATGGGACACTAGCCGGCCCGAGGGTATATAAGCTTGAAGCTAAGAGGGGATTATGGGTTAAGGTTCATCTAAAATCAAACTTCCCCCGAGGGAAGTACCCGACAGGCGGCCCTGAGGACTCTGCAGGTGACCCCCGAGCACAGGTCAAAGCAAACGAAGCAGAACGCCTTCGCCTTCTCAGGTCTTCACCTTCGATAAATTCCGACGGCGCTGAGTCTTGTACTCTCTCAGAAAACAAACTATCATCTATTTAACCTTTGGCTTTTCTTCCTCCTGATGTCAATGTTGATGGCCCTGCTTTTCTCCTTTTGACTGCTCACTTTGTAATCTGTCCTGTTGTCATTTCATCCTGGAAAGAAAAGTGATGTAGGAAAGAAGTGAGGAGGAGGAGGAGGATGGAGGGGTTTAGCAATTCAGTGCAGGCCTCTCCCATAGGGCTTACCTCATCCTTCTTTCCGTTCCCATCCCTCCCACCTCTTTCTCTCTGTTTCTCTTTATTTACACTGCTCTCTTTCCCATTCCTTTCCCTTTCTAGTTTCTGCTGCTCTTTTGCCTCGAAGCAGAACTTTTGGCTGCATAGCTGATAGCGCAGATATGAAAAAGAACCACCAGGACCACAATCACCCTTGGGTGGAAATCAATAACAGACCTAAAAAAAAAAAAAATATTCACCTATGTTTGCCTTCCCCTCAACAATTTAATCCTTATGTAAATTATTAAACTAAAAGCAGCGGTTAGTGTTAATTCAGGTGGGTTTATCTTGCACTACATTCCAGGATGACACTAATCATAGTGATAGTAATAGAAGAACTGCTTGGATAAGTTTGGCTGTGGTTGCACCTCTCCAAGGAGCATCATTACCAGTCTTCAAAGAAAATGTCAACTACAAACAAAAAAAGCATCATTAGTCTCTTTTTCTATCTATGGTGAAAAAAAAACATAATCATTAGTGTGTTTTTCTCTCCCTCTTTTTCTTTCCCCATGCCTGCAAGACAGCTTTTCTTCCCAGCAGCCACTACTGTAAAAAGGTATGTCGAACATCTCTCACTAAGTCTCCCTTTTGCTCACAAACACACAATGCGCACACCCTAACTGATTAAAACCATCACAAACTACTCACATTTGCATAGATAGCAAAAACAAGTGATATGAAAGGAAAAGTTATTGCTGCTATAGCTTTCACCCTGACAAAATACAGAACGCTATATATGCTAATTAGCCATTTCATATGAATGTCTAATTAATGGTATGCAAATGAGACAGTGCCATTATTGGACCTGTTTGATATGGGAATGGACGCAGTATTGAAAATCCTTGGGAAAACAGACAAGCCATCCTGCCGCGCAACACACACAGGAAATCAATTTGGTTAATTGTCAAATATGCAAACATGTAAATTGAAGTCATGCATTGCCATGGCCGAGGCACCTAACCATTGTCCCTGGAGCATGAATGCGAGTGCGGGTGCAGGAACACACAAGCACACACTCCTCTTATCTCATCAGCCCTTTAATGTAGTTGGTATTCAGTGCTCTGTCCTCTGACACAATGCATGCCACTAATTACCAATTCCCTTGATAAGAGCATTGCCAATAGAATACATGATGAAAGATGAAGGGTCTGTCTGCTAGGCTGTGGCTATTGAACATTCTGACTACACACCACTTTGAAAATTGGCTTTCAATCAACATAGCGAGGACGGCTTAATTCTGCCACGGTTAGGAACCCGTACTGTCTTTCCACAATGGCCCTCTAAAACAGCTGCCATCCAGCCTCCGCAGACAGCTAATGGCGAAAGACAAATACCTGTCAAGTCTCCTTCATAAAGTCTGAGGGCGAAACATTCTCATTCCCCCCAGCGCAAGGATGTCTGGCTGTGCGCTGAACTGTATCACCTTGCAAAAGACCATAAAGTATTCATCAACAAGCTCAAAAACAGAGAAAGTCACCGCGACGTTGGCATTCTCCTCCACTCACTGTGACTAAGATGAAGATAAAATGCAAAGAGAGCAGACATCACACAAAAGATTTGTTTTCCTTCCTTCTTCTTTTTTTGTGGTGAAACTTAATTGAATTTGTATGTTAATGAGGGCTGTGCATAGCTAACGAGCTCAGCGTGCGACCCATTAACACGTTGAATGATTGTTATGCCCAGGGCAAGAATCACCTATAGGAGCTCAAAACACAAAGACAAAGAGCCAATCTGAATACATTATGGTTCATTTGCATGTTCATCTGCATTACATACATGTTACACTGATATTTGTCCCTCTGTTCAATCATCCAGACCTGACTGACTGGGTTGAAAGGGCAGAAAGGAAAGGAAAGATAACAAAATAAAACAAAATCATCTAAAATACAAAGAAAACAAGGCAAGAAAAAAGGACAAAAACGTATAGTGGTCATTCAGAAATCCACAGATGATAATTTTCTACAAACTCATTGAGTGTTTTAGATCAATGACAACAAGTTCTCATCTTGTTGGAGACGAGGAATCAGTGTAATTCAGTAACCCCCCTCCCCGTACATCACCATGACAATGTGTGAAGCACATTGAGATCTCTCAGCTATCATTACGATGAAAGCAACACTTCTTAAAATAGCCACTCATTGCAAGTAGGAAGAAAACAACTGTGTTTCTGTCCTTGTAATCACAGTCACTTATTACCATCACTGCCCAAATAAAGACTTGGAGCAGAGCTGTTTTTTTCATTTTCAAACACAGTAACAATAATGAGGTGGAAAAGATGCAGGCCTAACTTTGCAGAAACAGCCCCAGATGTTTGTATTTGACATTTAAATGATATTGTTTCCTGGCATGTTGACTTTTTATTAAAGTTGTTTTTGTGAAAGAACTGAATTGTGATTCCTGGGTATAGTAGTCATGAAAGAGCAGAGGATGGGTTCACAAAGACAGACCCATGCTCTTATCACTTCCTAGTTTGTCACCTCTTCTGCTACTTGATAGTCAGTGCTGACCTGAAAACAATCCTGATGCGCCATCTTGAACGATGTCGCACTTTCCTAAAATTTTCATTGAGGACTGAGGAGTGATGACACATTGATATGTGGATGTCTTGCAAAAGCCTTTTCAGTGATTGGACCCGGAATGTATGGAAGCAGAATGTCACAGACTAGGATCATACAAACCATGGTGGGAATAAGATGTTAAAAATGAAACTTTACTTTAGATTGACGATTTATTATTCACCTAAAATAACCAAATGTGTGATCAAGCTTCAGCATCAACAGTTATTGCAACTGCATGGCTGACAGATGTTACACTTAAGGTAAGGTAAGGTAAGGTAAGGTAAGGTAAGGTAAGGTAAGGTAAGGTAAGGTAAGGTAAGATAAGATAAGATAAGATAAGATAAGATAAGATAAGATAAGATAAGATAAGATAAGATAAGATAAGATAAGATAAGATGGGATGAGAGGAGAGGAGATAAAGTAAAGTAAGATAAGATAAGATAAAGTAAAGTAAAATAAGATAAGATAAGACAAGATAAGATAAAGTAAAGTAAAATAAGATAAGATAAGATAAGACAAGATAAGATAA
Source organism: Sphaeramia orbicularis (assembly GCF_902148855.1). Taxonomy (NCBI): domain Eukaryota; kingdom Metazoa; phylum Chordata; class Actinopteri; order Kurtiformes; family Apogonidae; genus Sphaeramia; species Sphaeramia orbicularis. The sequence goes on from NC_043967.1 coordinate 27,331,305, forward strand.
AGTAAAGTAAAATAAGATAAGATAAGACAGGTTTATTTGTCACATGCAACACAGTCATACACAGTGAAGTGTGTCAATGCACCTGCAATAGTAAAAAAGTGGTGCCAAGCACAACAAACGCCACCCCTCACGCATATTTCACCCATCGTAAGTAAATGGAAAGATTTTTAAAAATCATACAAAATTTGAACTTTGACCTACCTTTTCCCCAAAATGCAAGGACATCTATTCTGGGTCACTGGCAATCTATAAACCCAATTTGGTATGATTTCAACCAATAGTTTTGCTGCTAAAGTGTTAACAAACAAAGAAACCAAGAAGGAAAAAAACAAACTGAACCAAAAACAATACCCCTTGTCTCACCTTCGGGGGCAGGGTAAAAAGGAAAAAAAGACATGCAGCACACAAGATAAATATAAAAATAAGGATTAAATAAAAGTAGTTCTACTTTGCACAAACAATTTACATATCAAATGAAACTGATGTATTTTGTGAACACATTGTTTATTGGCTGTAACCTCAGGTCCTTGCCTCAGATCCACCAGTTGCATCTCCGGTGGGAGGAGGGAAGAATCGATGCAAGGAGTCAAGATGAGAACCTGTTAGACCTACAGCTTGAGTATTGAGAGGATGGGCATGACAGTCACTTAGATCAGTGTTTCCCAGCCAGTGTGCCGCGGCACATTAGTGTGCCATAAAAAATCATCAGGTGTGCCGTGGAAGATTATCCAATTTGACCTGACTGGTACTGTAAGAACAGTACCTGTTTGCCTTTGCAAAAATAAAAATAAAAGTGAAAGTGAACCAGCCCCGATGCGGTGCGATCTGCTGATAAAGCCCCCCCTCACTAGTGACGCGCGGATTAGCGAGTAACCCACAAACCCCAGGTATCAGGTTGGGGTAGGGGGGATATGCCTCCCATAGTATTACACAAAGGACTTCAATCCGGGGGTTCGTCTGAGGGGTCGCTGACGAACCGCTCTCAGCTTTCTTGTTCCAAACACTCCGTGACAATGTGCCCCGATGTGCCCTGCCCCCCCGAAAAAAGAGAGAGACTTAGAGCTGTTGAGGAATATTTGTGTGTCTTTCTTCAATTCCTGCATGAATATAAGCTTTGTGTTCAACTAAACAGGTCCAGGTTTCACACCGAGTAAGTACATTGAGACTAGATTTGTATAACATTTCAGTAAATACACTTTTTGTGACATTTTTGTTTGGTGGTGTGCCTTGTGATTTTTCTAAAGTAAAATATGTGCCGTGGCTCAAAAAAGGTTGGGAAACACTGACTTAGATGTACGTGATGATGGCTAAATGTTCTAAAGCTGTCCAGTTCCTGTTGAATTTAATGTTCAGTAAAGAGGATTTGTATGAGGTCATGAGCTTATATTAAAATTAGGAGTCTGTGTTCAGTGCTGGATATTTGCTGACATTAGTCAACTAACATTACACATCTAATGGTTGATAGTGTTGCACAGGGACATAGAAGAACTTGGGAATGAGTGTAAGGATTTTCACAAGAACTGACCAAAGTCATCTTCACACAGGGGAAAAACTCTGGCAGCACTTGTTCTATAGAGGAACTTATATAGACAAATGCATTTTGACTGATGGCCTCCATCAGGGTAATCAGGAAATACATAACCAGCTTTATTTAAATAGAATATGCAATGTGAAAAAATCAGAGGAAATAACCAATCAGGTACAACCACTCACTGACTGACCAATAGGAGTAACTACAATGGGTTGGGCATATGAATGAGTAGCTTGAATACCACAGAATCATCTGCATAGAAATCACTGTACTGGCTGTTAGCTTATGTCAACGAATGAGCAGCTCTAAGAATTAAACCTAACATAAGCACACAACCACTTACAGGTCACCCACTGTGCATCTTAACTAATATTTATAAGAGATTTTGTGCTTTTTTAAAATGGAATTATGCATTTTAAAACATTTCCCTGTAGTCTACATAAACTATAAATGCTATGCTTGGGTCTGAATTCTTCATTAATTCAACTCCACAGGTCCATCTTCAACCCTATTTTTGAGTAATGACACCAGAAAAGTCGTTTTGAGCGCTGGCCCTTTAAATGCATATTAGCCACTTAATGCCCCACCCCCTCCAGGTTGTTGGCTGTGCTGCTCTGTCCCGTTCAACCACTCGTGTTCATTAATACAACCAACAACTGAACATTTTAGGTAACTGGCTCGAAGTTTGGACATATTTTCAGTTTTTACTACAACCGCTGCTGCTGATAAACAATTATGTTGTACTCGGAGAAATGCTTGTCAGAAGTCTTGACCTTATATGTGCAAATGTTGTGACGTAACTAGTTATAAAACAACAAATTAAGCAGGAATTAAAACAGGTTGTAGAAATCCACTCAATTTTTGTCGGAATGAATATAAAGATAGCTTTGCAGCATCTGGAGGGTTCAAATTCAAACTTTTGGAACTATTAGGGTCCAAATACACAAATAAATGTACTAAAGACTAATAAAAGTGGGTTTAGCACAATATGACCCCTTTAAATACTACTACTACTACTACTACTACTACTACTACTACTACTACTAATAATAATAATAATAATAATAATAATAATAATACATCAGCTTTATATGGCACTTTTCTAAGTACTCAGAAAATAAAGAGTACGTCCTGTCAACTGAGGAAAGACTTGGTGTATTCTTTTGCAACAAAACACAAAAATTCACAGGTTAACATTGTCCAAATACTGTTATGACACTTGACTCTGAAGAAACTAAAGTCAGAAATTAAAAACATGTACTCCTGCATGTTTCTCTTCTTGGTCTAGATCAAAATACTGAATAGAAAGATCGAAACCAGGACACAGATTCACACAAATGTTGAAAAAAGTGGAGCCACATGTCCATGCTTCTGTGTTGAGCCACAGAGTAGATCAGTACAGTCACATGTGCAGAAATCTTAACAGCTTTTATAGATCCTAATTGCAGCTGTCAACAGGGTATTCAAACCCCCTACCTTCACAGCTTCAGTCGGAAATGATGGAAACACAACACCTGAGTGTACTCAGTATTAAACCTTTTCCAGTGCAATGCTGTGACGTGCTGAACTTCCAGATGTAAATATCCAGGCAGGGCCATTATTTACTGAACACAATGGAAAACATGTTTGGTCATCCATTTTATCAGGTTTAATCACATTTGATATACATATTCAGATAAACGTAAATAAATTTGGGCGGCAACCTGTTCCACGTAACTCAATAAGATTCTCCTAATTCAAAAGAAATTTTTAGGAATGATCAGCTTTTCTAACAGACTCCACTCATCTGCTCCTCTTTTCAAAAAAATTCAAACTTCTCTCAGTTTTTGATGTGAACGTTTACCAGACCTGTGTCTTCATGTATAAATTTGTTCACTGAACTCATATTCTTCCCAAAGTTTTTCAGAATTTCTTTATGTTGTCTTCTGTTATTCACAACTATTCTACACGATATTCAAGCAAATATTATCTTCCGTACTGCCGAACTTCTGTCAGTCAGTATTCTCTGAAATATCGTGGACCAAATCTGTGGAATAATCTACGACCAGAACTTCAATCAACATCTACTTTATCATTGTTTAAAAAGCATCTGAAAAGGACTTATCATTTGATTTGTATTTGATGATTTGTAATGTGATTTACATTTTTATTGTTTTTGTGTTAGTTTATTAATTCAGTTATATTGTATTTTTAATTCTTTTTTCTGTTGTATTGTTCATTTCTGGGGAGGTATTCATATAAGCCTCTTTTGGCTTCAAACCTCTCCTGCACAATAATGTTACTTGTTTGAATGTTGTTGTTTTTTTCTTTCTTACTGTTGTATGATGTGCACATATTTTCCTGTCACTGACTAACCATTGGTTAAGGCTTAAAATGTATAATTCTTTGTTTGTGTGTACCTTGCATAAGAGTAAACAATCACTGGTCTAACACTAGAAGTATCTGAACCATCTTTTTGTAACCAGCTCCAGATGATTGGTAACTTGCAAACATAACTATTTTTCATCCTGCAAACACATCCTTGCTTCTGTGGTCAAGGTTGCGTTACTTTACATTGAAAAGCACTATGGAAATAATGTCTTTTTTTTTTTTTTTCATCAGACTTCTTTTGCATCTGTCAGCCTTTATGACAAACACTGAACACTACTGATTGAAATCAAACAGCACCTCCAGTATTACTGATTTGCAAGCAACTGTTTCTTTTATTTGTGCATTTTTTTATTTGCCAGTCACTAAGTCTTGTTTATGGGTCTTTCTCTAACCTAGCAAACATTACATAATTCAGAATTTGTTGCCCTTAAATGCACTGTATCAGAACTGAAACAGCACCATTCATATAGGCCGTATATAATAATGTACTGGCCATGCAGAGAAACCTAATCTCTTGCTCTCTCTTGTGTGATGTGATGGGTATTTGACTCCTGTTATTGGACTGTTGTATAAGGGCACTGCAGCAGTCAGATTGCAAAGTGAAAATGAGCCTCTTCATAGTTGCCGTACAGCTGATAATAAGGGTTTCTCTTTGAATAAGTCTAGACGTCTTTGCTCCCCTGGGGTCTTATTCATATCGTAGAGACATAGACAGGCTAATCACCACGGGCTTTCATAACGCACACACTCAAAGCACATCAAAAGGAACGGAGTACATGGAAAGTTCAGATCAACCTGGATGTATCATTCATTCCCACTCCTCCCTTGCTGTCTCAGCTGTTATATAAATGTGCTGTGCATCCACTGGCGTTGCCTCCCTCCATCCTTCCCCACTCACACTTTTCAGGCTTAATGGTGGAGTGTGTATGTACTGACACAACTCCTGAAAGCTACACAGCAGTGTGAGGGCAGCGTAGTCCAGTTGGGGGTCAGCTTAATGATAAGGTTAATGAGGGTGGCCGGGACTCAGGCATGCCTCTATGAGCTATTATAGGAAGCAAAAAAAAAAAAAAAGAGGAGGGAATGAAAGGAGAGAACAGGGACATAAGACAGGGAAGATTAAAAATGAAAGATTAAAAAAAGAAAGGAAAAGAAAGGCTATGGTAACAGAAAAAAGAAGAAGTAAAGGGAAGGGAAAGGAAGGGGAGGGATGGGATGGAAGGCCAGAAAAGGGAAGGAAAGAACAATAAAACAAGGAAAAAGAGAGGAAAAACGAAGACTAAAACCAGAATTTAAAAAAAGAGGACAGAGGAGGGAAGAGGAAAACAAGAAAGCAAAAGTAAACAAAGATGGTAGGACAAAGGGAAACAAAAGAGGGGAAGAAAGAAGAAAAGAAATAGACAGAAGGGAAAAGAAGATACATAAAAGAGGAGGAAAGAGTAAGCAAAGATAGAAAAGAGATGAGAGAGAAGTCTGAGGACAGGAAAGGAAATTGACAAAAGACAAAAAAAAAAAGAGAAAAGTAAATGAGAAGGGAAAATATGAAACAACACCAAAGCAATGAAGTTAAATAGAGAAAAAAAAAATGAAGATGAAGAAGGGGAGGGATGGGATGGGATGGATGCCCAGAAAAAGGAAGGAAAGAACAATAAAACAAGGAAAAACAAAAGAAAAACAGAGGAAAAACAAAGACTAAAAGCAGAATACAAAAGAGAAGACAGATAGGGAAGAAGGAGGACAAGGAAGGAAGCAAAATGAAACAAAGATGGCAGGAAAAAGGGGAAACAAAAGAGGGGAAGAAAGAAGAAGAGAAATAGACAAGGGAAATAAGATACATAAAAGAGGAGGAAAGAGAAAGCAAAGATAGAAAAGAGACGAGAAAGAAGTTTGAGGACAGAAAAGGAAATAGACAGAAGACAAAAAAAAAAAAATGGAGGAAAGTAAATGAGAAGAGAAAATATGAAAAAACACCAAAGCAATGAAGTTAAATAGAGAAAATAAAACGAAGATGAAGAAAGGAGAAAACACTCTGCTCTTCAGGACAAGTTGTTTCCACTGCTGCTTCCAGCTAAAATATGTATCTAATATTATAATAACAGATATACTGTATGATTCGCATTATATTTAATGCTTGGGTTTTTGGTATTTTGAGGGACTAGATTGAGACTGTAATAACAAACCTCTCATGCAGAAATTACAGAATTATTAAAACTAAAAATCAAATTAGACAAAGTGTTTTTACATCTTACATTACACACTAATAACATCTGTATTTGGCCTGACTATTACAAAAAAAGTTGTTCTTAATGGCATTTAAAGTGTTTAATTTCCTGGAAAAACAGTAAAACTATTTGATGCTGCATCATGCACTTGAAACGCTTTCATACATTTGTACATTTCCTGGAGGTCAACACTGGGGCATTCTGTGTCGTTCATCCACATTTGGAGTCGACCATTAGAAGCTTCTTGAATTACCTGGTTTTACAGGAAACATGAAAATATGCGTAACATAAATAGCACTCATGGGACTTTGATGGTTAAGTTTAGCTACCTGCAGCATCTCACCATAACCAAAGTACTTTTTAAGACATCTAAACGTCTAAATATATAAAAAAAAAAAAAAAAAAAAAAAGCACAGGAGTCAGGAAGGACAAAAAGTGGCCAATCTTTCAATGAGAAACTTCATTGAGATTAATGCGTCCATGGTTTGCAGAAAATGTACAATGGTGACATTTTATTGTGGCAGCTGGAATGACTAAAGAGTGGGACATGCAGCTAAAGTAAACATGAGGAGGGGAGGGAAAAGTGTGTAAGGAGAGGCCAGAAGAAAGAGGAAGGCGTGAAGAAAATAAAAAAGAAAGAACAGAGTAAGGACAAATAGAAGGGGAAGAGGAAGTGTCAAAAGAAATAAGAAGACAAGGAAAGTAAGGAAAGCAGATGAAAGAAAACATAGGGTAGTTGAAAGGAAGTTGCAGAATGGGTGGAAAACAAAACCCACACATGGTTAATCATTCACAGTTAATAAAGACCCCCTCTTTGTGTTCGTCCTACTCTGTACTTGTGGTAAATTTTACTGGATGGACAATGGAAGGAACCTCATGAGCACGTGTCCCTTAATCATCAGCCCAGTTGCTGGTAAAACAGCGATCACGCTTCCAGAAAGACAGTGGCCGTCATAACCTCAAGCTGCACAAAAAAACACACACATGCTGCCTCAGTGCACAGTACGCTGCTGTCTACACAAAGCATATGCCCCTGCCCAGACAGCCCTGTAGGTGTAAATCCTCATCTGACAGACATATTGTAGGTGTCCGGTCAGAGATTAGCCTATTTCCTTCTTTAGTCTGGAAAAAAAAATCCTGAATCAGCTTTAGAATACTGCTGATGCTCATCTCTACTAGCCTAATCTTCACCAAAGTCTGATTCTACATATGTGTGTGTGTGTGTGTATGAGCCTAAAGCGCTTCATTTTGAGATTAACCCTAAAGTGTTGGGGAAGCACTGTGGATATTTGCTTCAACTTTTAGCAAAAAGTGTCTTAAAACGGATTATGCTACGGATCAGACCGCAGGAATGCATGCAGGGATTTTCAGTTTTTCATGTATTCATCTTTACATTGAGGTATTTAGCTGGTCTTATCGAGTGTGAGTTGGGCTAATAAAAAGTGACAGACAAACCTAAAGGTACAAATGATGAGAGTCACTTCAGAAATACAGAAAAAAAATGAAGTTATTTAAAATATTACTGAAGTATAAAAAGGGCAACAACCTCACCCTGAAAATGAATATGAAGCCTAAGCACTGGAAATTGCAATACTACTTACAGCCACCAGGTGTTTACTTAAAAAATGTACTTACTTTGGAAAAAAAAACAAAAAAAAGAACAGTAGTCAATGATAGGACACAAATATTTTTAAATCTGTTTGAATTGAACCATTTACACTTACGATGGTTGATAATTTAAAAGATAATTTTCAAACAAAGTTAAAGTTTGTTGTGAGGATAGGAAAGTAACATCTATATTTGTGTGAAAACGTTCAGTAAACTTCATTTCCTGTCTCACATGATACATGTCAACAACTGTAAAACGCCAAACATCAACACATTTGACCTTGACCTGAGATTATTACCGACCTCATCTGACTAAAAATAGCTTACCAATTAGTATAACTCAGACACAATAGCTAGGCATGTGATGGTGGCTATATAGACTGCTAATTAATGCTAAGGTTAAGGTTAACTCACTTTATTTTCCCTGTTTGGATATTCAGTTTCTGCATTTTACCCATCCTAACACACATACATACAGTACCTAGCATTAGCAATTAGCATTAGCACATAGCACATATTAGAAGCAGTGAGCTGACATTTAACATTTAACTGAAATTACAGCTGTACATGTCCACATTAAACAGAATTTTTAAAATTACCTTTAATATTAGCATTAGCAACAGTAGCATTAACAGTGTGGCTGCTATTTTTGGAAACTTAGCCATTACTGCGACATCTCGTTACATTTGAAATATAATGTTTTTCATGCTGTCAGCTAACATGCTAAATGCTAAATGAAGAATGCTACTGTTTAAGGCTACACCTTACAAAGCTGACATTTCAGCTATCAAATTAAATTTTATGGCTTCATCTATCAAATATCTGAAATTGACGGAATGGAGCATAATAATATTAGTTAGCATTATGTTGTTATGCTTTGTGCAACTTAGCAGTAACATTAGCATGCCTATTTTCCTTCACTCCTCCTCAGCTCCACCCCTCAAATAAAAAAAAAAAAAACAGACAGCAATGGGAAAATTCCAAATTGGAGGCTTCAAAAACATAGTGCACAAACCAACGGGTAGCTATGTGCCCTTCTTTTATGTGTCTATGGGCAAATCCGGAAGAAAAAAAAAAAGTAAGCGCTCATTTGCTAACAAACTCGCTGACCTTGGTTGCTCTTCCTTTTCTGAGAGCCAGCATGAGTCAAGCCTTTCCATGACCACAAGAAACTGAGACACTTGTAAACAACACTTCCTCAATGTCTGAACTCTGAACAATACATCAGTTATTCCTCAAACTCAGACAAATCAATCCACTCTAACCATATCCAAAAAAGAAACATCAATTCCCTGAGAATGTTTACCTCTAAAATGTATTTATCCAGTGAAAGGCATAGTTGTGAACTTTCCCCGGTGTATTATGGATATAAATGACTGGCCCTTTATCTGTGAATTTACACCAGTGATAAAGTTAATGCTTTCCCAGCTGATTCAATTGGGAAAGTACCCACACTGATAAACAAAAGTATGACAGTGTTCCTGACAATTGAATTATACTGGGCTAAGACCATGAATCATCTATTCATTTCTACAGTATCATTTCTTTGTGGTTATATCTTTTTCCCTTCATTTTATTATGTATCTGTCATATGATATCTGAGGCGACCCTGATTACATCTAGGACTGTGATGCATTTCACTGCTGCAATCCAGCCTTTACTTCTTCATGCTAATTGCCCCAAAGGCCCTTATATATATATTACCAGGTCAAAACAGGGCAGCTGATTGGTCCCAAGGGAGATTGCATCATATACAGGAGATGGCATGTTTGCTGTTGCCACAGTCTTGTATCACAGGTCAAATACAGTGTCTCGAGGAATCTGAAGCTTATATGGGTGTAAAGACTGAAAGCATGAAATTGGTCTTACAGTGAAGTGAATCATACCAGGACAGACATGAGACTTGAGCTCTCACAGGGTTTAGACAGACACCATGGCCTGTCCCTGACCTCATACAAGCAGACTGTATGACTGCTGTTGTATTAAGACATCAGGTTTTCAGTTTTGCTGATTTTCAAATGGAAATGTTGCATTTTATGGTTAAGTAAAAACTTTCAGAATTAAATGTTGTATAATTGCTGTCATAATTTCTGAATGAGCTCTTTGTAAACATGTCAACCCCTAACAGATAATGATTCTCCTGCTTGGATTCTAATTCTTCAGTGAGTCAGGTAGAGATGTCACCTTTTGTTTATGGACTATTTGTATAATAATATTTGCATTTACTGATGATAGCAGGGCCAGAGATATCATGTTTTTGGTTTGTCTGTCCATCTGTCCAAGTCTCAGCAATACAATATCTGTCAAAATTTCACAAACTTTGGCACAAACTTCCACGTGGACTAATAATGAACTGATCAAATTGTGGTCATCAAAGGTCAAGGTGGCTGTGAATAGTTTTTGGCTGTAACTCCTGAGCTCATACAATAATTACGAAAACATTCCACACAAAATGTACAATAAGATACAATGATGACATGATGTCACTTTAAGTCTCCAAAAGACCAATGACGCTCTTGCAAATCCAAATTCTCAGTAACATCTTGAGTGACTGTTTTGTTTTTCACATTTGGCACAAACATTCACTTGGAATCCAAAATGAATTGACTTTGGTGGCTAAAGGTCAGAGGTCATAGGTCAAAGTCACTGGGTCCAAACAACATGTCTGTTATGATAGTATTTCATGCAAAATGGTAAATGGACTGAACTTATATAGCACATTTTATACACTTTCATGGTGCCCAAAGCGCTTTACAAGGCCTCACATTCACCCATTCACCAGTAGGCGGCTGCCACCACGCAAGGTGCTGCCAGACCCTACTGGGAGCAATTTAGGATTCAGTGTCTTGCCCAAGGACACTTCGACATGTGGACAGTTGGAGCCAGGATTCGAACCAAGCAATTGAGCCAGCCCTTTGGTCATTGGACGACCCGCTCTACCAACTGAACCACAGCCACCACAAACATCTAACTCGCTTAAACAATTAAGTGATAGCAATTTATGTACAAAAGGTCAAAGGTCAACTTGCGACATCATAATGTTCTGTAAACTAATATCTATTACAGTCAATATATATAACATTCCTTCGTAAAAGAAAAAAAAATGAAGTGAATGTGTTTCTCAGAGGACAGGAATCTACACATTCTTATTCCCAACTCGTCACATTCTGAAGCTTTAGCCACAATGTCACATTTCAACACAAGGGCTATCCTAAAGTTGGAATTTTTCAACACACTGGCTAGTGCTAAAGACATCTAGATGATGTTATGGTTAGAGTTTTGTTAGGTTTAGGCAAAAAAAACAACATGTTCAGGGTTAGAAAAGCGGTCAGAGTAGGTGTTGGTGTAGGTGTTCTCAAAGGATTTGAGAAAAACACAAAAATGTATGTCCACAAACTTTGCTGTGCCACCATAAGCACCCCCAGGATTTTGCTGCTTAATGGCCTCACCTGTCCCCCGTCATGAACTCCACATGCCTGAGGACTGACATTGTCTATTATCTGGTACCCTGCACATCTAAAATGTATGCTGTCGGGGTACTCCGGGCATTGCAAACAGATGCCGAGGGCTCATGACCAAGCAGCGGTATGTGACAACTTGCATTGAAACATAAATGTCAATATACTGAGAGCCTCTGTTTCACATAAAGTACATTTAATACGTTAAGTACCTTCATAATCTTTGCATCATGTTATGTCAACTTCAATTTCAAGTGCATGCAACTGCAGAGACGTCAATTTGATTTTAATAGTGCATATAGAAAGTAGTTTGAGACACATATACATACAGTCACAACATTTTTTTTGTTTTGCAATTGCTTATACACATATTCACAGAAATACACTCACAAAGTAGAACACGAAGGTCTCCTGTGTTCTGTCTGGTCAGTTTTTTCTACATATCTTTACAAAAATGACTATGAAAGAGGAAATATTGCACTGAAACCATAACAACACCAAGGATTACTTCATACTCTAGCAATATTTCCATTTCACTGACAGAAAGATGTTTTGATTTTGTCTAAGCAGTTTTGACCTTGTTGTCATTTGCAGTTACCGGACCAGCTGGGAAAACCTGAGCGGAAAGTGGAAGTGAACAATGCACTCGGCTCCATCCTTTCAACGAACACTTCTGAAGGTCCTTGAGCAAGGCACTTGACCCTGAATTATGACAGGTGAACTGCTTGAAAATTAACTGCGCGACAAACTTAACCGGTCTTCCTTATAAAGACAGAAAAATTAAGTCTACACCCACGTTTCCTGCCACATAAATTTACTTGATAAAACTTTGATCGGACCATTTACCATGCATTTAAATGTGTGCACAGGCCTGACTGACCAGCTTTAATGCCCTATGCTCTGGATTACACAGCCCACTAGTCCGCTGGCTCCACAGCTCCGGTCTGGGTCTAGTGACGAGAGATAATCGAGTTTGTGTACATAGACCCGTATACAATGACACTTCATATGAGCAAACATAAAGCCTGATCAAACATGTGAGGACAACAAAACACAATGCTGAACGGGTTTCTACATGTGATCTTCTGTGTGTGAAAGCTGTGTACTGTGATGTTTACTGTGCTTTCTCTGTGTTAATGAGCCTGGCTGATCAAATATCCTCTGATTGTTGGCAGGGACAGGAGGGTGATTTGAAGTCTATTGACCCTTATATATCACAGTGTATAGTGGCATCTATGTGGAGGACGGGACATGCAAATTAGTTTCCACAGAAGGTATATTTTCATTTTGCCTCCTATGTTTTTAAAGTACGCACGTACAGGTAGATTTGTTCACACTACAGAACATTTTCTCATCCGTTACTGGCCTTCTCATCAGTAGCTCCCCTTGAGACATAAACACTGTTATATACATGTTACATTTGTCATGGCTGAATTGATGTGTGGTTTAACATGGAGTTCATTAAAAAGATCTGTTTCGCCAAATTGTTCAGTACATGATCGGAGCTCTGACTGCGTAGCACCACTTACTGAAACATATCTAAACCGTGGATATTCCGCTTAATTATATTCTCGTTTCCTCGCTGAATATCAGAATGTTTTTAATGAAGTCTTTGTAGCCGATCCACGGGTTGACATTAATCTTGACCTGACAGTTTGAGACAAGGTTACTGTAGTGAAGTGAATGACTGAAAACTGAGACTAAAAATTAAAACATGGAAAATGAAAATGAAGGTGAGTTTTCAACAACAGCAATATATGATATGTTCATAAAACTAACTAAAACTAAACTGAAATAAAAACCCAGATAAATGCACTTCAAACTCATTAACACTTGGGTTTGTTGTGCTGACTACCACTTAGGATCCATATTCACTGTGTAGTAGGTATGATTTCCTCACAGTGACTGGATCTGAGATTGGTTTAAAGGTAGGATAGGAGATGTTTTCCTAGAGCATTTTTTTTATTGTATTGCTTAAAATCCCCTTCACACCCTGATTACAACCAATTTATTAAATGCTCTAACACAAAAATAAAAACATTTAGTCACCTCTGGAATGGACAGGACTGAAAAAACACCATCCAATCACTTTAACCAGCCCATCGAAATGATTGAACGGTGAATTTTTTAAAATCTTTTTTCTTTCCCATTTAGTTATAATGGGTGAAGATTTACAGGTCTGTAGCAGCAAAACTATTAGCTGAATTCATACCAAATTGGGCTTATAGATTGCCAGTGATTCAGAATAGATGTGGTTAAATTTTGAGAAAAGTAAGTCAAAGTTCAAATTTTTTATGAATTTTTAAATTTTTTGTCTTCTCCCATTTACTTATAATGGGCAAAATTTCACATGTCTATGAATACATCAACTTTGTTTCAATTTATTTCAAATTTGGCACATACTGTATATAGAGGCAATTGATATACTAACAGTAGCACACACATAGACATGACATCAACTGGATCCATGCCAAAATAATCTGCGATACGTGCGAGAGGCAGGGTTTGTTGTGCCTGACACCACTTGTTGACTTTTGATAACAACTCAGGTACACACGTAAACAAAGCAGATGTGAAGTGCATTAATGCTGTGTGCAGCCATTGTGAAATAGGAAGAAGAAGAAAAACAAGAAGAGGGAGTTCTAACATGAACAAAACACAAGTCTTATTTTTAGGTCAATATATTCAAGTAAGAGCATAAGGTAAAGTAATATATTTAATTCCAACAACTAGATCGCTCCATATCTTTCCACATCTTACACACTGAACCTTGAAAAAAACAAAAAGCAGGTAAATGTAGGTGACCGCTGTGGAGACTCTAGAAAAGTGTGTCACAGACCAAAAATGGCAACAATATTCTGGTTTTGTGTTTGTGAGGAGAAGCTGTATCACATCATGCATTCTTTACAGAGTTTATGGATGAAATATTGAGGGAGACTAATCTATTGTCTAATACAGGGGTGTCAAACTCATGTTAATTCAGGGGCCACATAAAGCCCAATCTGACCTGCTGTGGGCCGGATCATTAAAATAATAACATAATAATACATAAATAATATCAATTCCAAAATTTGTATCTCTAATTTCTATGTTTTAGAGTGAAAAAAGTAAGATTATATTATCAAAATTTCTACATCTACAAACTATCTTTTAAAAAAATATGGAAAAACAAGAACCATGACCAAAGTTAAGTTTATTAAGAAAATAAGTGCAATTTTAACAATTTATGCCATTATTTGGCCTCAGCTTCTCATTTTTACATGTTCATTGTAACGTACAGATCACAGTGGATCTACAAATGCACAAAACATTTAATAACAGACAGAATATTGGTAAAATTACTCTTAAATCTCTTAAGACATTTCAGGTTGTTCACATTTGTTCAGGTTTTTCACATTTTTTATAAAAGGCTAGTCTGTAAATGTTAACATTTTTGTGTAATTTTACTTTTTTTACACTAAAACAAAGAAAAATATGTGGTTTTCATTATTTATACTTTATTATGATAGTATTTTACTAGTCTGACCCACTTTAGATGGAATTTAATTAAATTTATTTTGACATCCTTGAATGTTAATATCTTCAGTGTAATTTTTGTATTTCACTAATTCATCCCGCGGGCTGAATTGGACCCTTTGGCGGGACGGTTTTGGACCCTGGGCCGCACGTTTGACACCCCTGGTCTAATACATATTACTCATGTTGGTCATTATGTAAGCCATTAATTATTACTGCTGCAGACTATGAGAAAACAGAAACAAGTTTGATTTCTTTCTTGAGACTAACAAGTGTCGGGGCTTTCTTCCTTTATCAGTAACCAACTGTACCCTTCTATGATTCTAAGAGACAGAAGAAGCCTGCATTGTTATAAATGTCTTTCATGTCTAAAAGTAGAACAGATGCATGATGAGAGCAACTGTTTGGTGATATTTATATAGGTTCATGTGGCAGAGTACAATGAGAAATTGTAAGAACAAAAAAAAGAAGGTCAGTGTCAGGAAAAATAAAGGAAGAATTTATATATCCTTCCTGGTTTTGAACTTCAGGGTGAATGAGTGCATTTGTCCGCTACTGTCAGCGACAGGATGTGACAACATAAACCTGTTGTGTGAAACTGATCCAAGCTCATCACACTGGTGTTGAGCAGCAAGAGCTCGATGAGTGAGCTGGATAAATATTTATGGCTCCATGGCTGGACCTATCCTGCTCATCGGCTGACGGGGGTGTGAGAGTCCACTGTGGGAGGAAATGGAAGTAAAAATAATTAGAGTTCCGGGGTTAGAAATCAAAAAATCTAAATAAGTACTCTGTATGGGGAGTAATCCAGATAAATGACATCCTGAGGGATTATTTTGTCCCAGCCTGGATCTGATAGAATTAACTTTAGCTGTTCGATAGTCTGGGAGGAGGTAATTCGGTCTGACCTGAACATCCAGAGGACTTGGAGTTGCTTCAAAACCTTCAGAGGAACAAAGCCAGAAATATAACAACACAGCATAACAGCCTAAACACGGGGAGGGAGATAGATGAGGAGGCACAGAGAGAGAGAAGGAGGTGATGAATGGTGTTGTTTTTCTCTGTAAGGAGGATAACTGTATCCTCCTCTGGGAGCAGTGGAGCCGGAGAGCGTCGGTGAACACCAGTCATGTGTCTCGGAGACAGCCAATGGAAATGTGTGGATTTGGTTCATATGCGAGTTTACTGGGTCAGAGTCAGAGCAGCGGAGGAGGCAACAGCCAATCGGAATGCGAAGCAGCGTCTGGAGGATTAGCCAATGAGGCTGCAGTCTGGTGTCTGGTACCAGTTGATGTCTGACAGTTAGACAGACTGTATCTAATTACCACAGCCGAGGCTCAGCATGGGTCTGTGTGCATGTACTGTATGTGTGTGTGGGTGTAACTGAGCAGAGAAGGAGTAAAAATTAGAATTAGAAAGGAGGAAGGTGGTTTGGAGGTTTTGGCAAAAGTTAAAAACAAGGCATCGGATCTGGAAAGCTGCCACATGAAAATGAAAATTTGCCAAAAGACAGCCTGGATATAAATATAAAAGCCCTGAATTTAGAATTAACATATGAAATTAGCCATATTAGGCAGTGATACACCACAATGATCTCACATGGCTATTATCGAATAAACTAAACAAAGCAAATATGTGTAATGGATGGGTGTATGTGGGTATCTGTATATTTCTCCATTTCCTGTATGAATGAATAGGCCCTGAAAAGAGAGTCCAGTTTCCCACAGTGTAATGGTCTATTATTGTCTCCGACACAATGTACCTCTCAGTATAGACAGCCTCAGCCCATTCAGTTCCTCTATTACAGAATGGACAAGACACAGATGACCAGGTGTTAATGGAAAACACAAAAATGCATAAACTGTATACACATATGAACCATGGGGCAACATTTTGGGCTGAAAAATGAAGCCAGAACCTGCTGTTTGTAGAATGTCCACTTAAGACTGGCTCCAAAAATGAGTCAGTCCCCAAAAAACCTTCAAAAAGAAAAAAAAAGAACTATATTTACAATCAGGTGCAAAAACTGGTTTTGGTCTCTATAGCTAATCTCTGAATTAATGGCAAGTGTACCGGAAGTAATATGACGTGTGAATTGTAATAAAATTTAATTAAATTTGCCCATGTAGAATTTTCTGTGGGTTTGTATGCACACATGAAATTAGTGTTGGAATATGCATACACTGGCATACTCAGGTAATTTGCATAAGTTCTCAGTTGATTGAAAATGTTGCTTTTATGAGCCAAACAGGCATACTGGCTGTACAGTCACAAGCAGTTCAGAGGGTTCTAACTGAGGTATTGTCCGTATAAACACAGTTAACTGTTACCTACACCAAACATAAGGATGTGAAGCATTAACTAACAAACCACAACAACCCTGTAATTCTGTTTTGTGCTGTCTTTAGTGCAGCTGCTACACTTCAAAGTTCTCGCAGGACTTTTACATACAGCTCTATCACATTTATTTAATGAATTTGCATTTATTTTATTGTAAACAGCCTAATAACAGGATATAATGTCATCAGACAGTTTGCAGTCCATTTAGATCACTGGTTCTCAAACTTTTTGGTCTGTTTTTTAGATAGAAATTGCTGAGCGTTTGGGGGGGGGGGGCATACATAGATACATAGATAACATGCTGGTAGTACGAGGGTGGCAGCACTGGAAACAAAGCTTCTTCTAATATGGATACTTATGTACATTGTGAGGAATAACACTGACTAATGCCCCCCATTTGTGCCTCAGCGCCCCCCTCTTAGTTTTCTCCTTCCGTACTCCCTCAACGTTCTCCCAACAGCCCCTGTGTTGACAAACACAAATTTAGATAAACCGTACCTTGCTGGCGCAGAACTTGAGAGTCAATGTTCTCCTCCTTCCAGTGGCAGAACTTACCATGGAACCTAATTTGGGAAAAAATGTGAAGTCAGTGTGGAGAGCAAAATGTTTTGTGTAATTGTGTCACCATTTACACATATGATATTTGTCAATTCATGAATATAGTTTTACAGACCAAGAAAGTCATGATTTGTGGCAGCGGTAGTAAAGAAATATCTAGTTTTGTTGCAAAGTCACATCACTGACACAAAAACAGCCACTTCCTGAGCACATGTTACCACAGTCTTTCAGAGGAAACTAAAAAAAGGATTAAAATAGGTAAATTTCAATCTGGTCATGCTGAAGCTACAGAGACATCTTCTACTGGTGAACAGTCTAACATCAGTAACAACAAAAGTGAAAATCAATCTAGTTTTTCCAGAAGTGTTGTTGTGGTGCCATATCTTACATAACGTACAAATAAAATAAAACAGTAATATGAATCATTGTTTCTTGTCCAGGGACACTGAGAGGGGTGTAAAAGTGATGATGATTCTAAGGGTTCATGACTGACGGGCTCTAGAAAATATTTGAACAATCGTCCATTTTTTTTTTTAACAAAAAATATTAACCTATTGCCATAAATGAATGTTGGCTTCACACCAGTAATCATATTTGGTCTTTGTATTAATTTTGTTTTTGGTAATAAAATAGTAAGTAATAAAATCCAGTTGAAGTTGTGAGTGAAATGTTACACTAATAAGACTATCAGAGGATCAGCAAATGTTTTATGAAGCTTATTTTATTACAATACTTGTTAATAAAGCACCTACTGCCTTTTAGCATAGCATAGCATTAAACTACATAGCTAATGTTAGCATACGTTGTACTGGATTTCATGGTCTGTCATCTGCTAAACATTAGTCGCTTTTCCATTGGATAACTGTGCAAAACTTTACAGATATGTACTAAATGTAAAAAAAACAGAGGTGCGTAATGTCGGTTTTTCCATGAAATCACAAATGCGATGATTTGTTTATTTATTATCGCAAAATGACACGAGAAGTCATTCCACAAACATGGCAATGAACGTAAATATGGTTTTGACTTACAGATATATTCATTATTATTATATATTACCCCTCTATCTTGTACTAAAATAAGAAATGATTGGGTTTCCTGGTGTGTCCACACATACCATGACATGTTTCTTCTTCTTCTTTTTCACTTGTTGTAATGTATGTCAACATCCAGTTTTTTAATTCACCTGAAAAAAGGCCTTTCCATTGCAGTTTTGCATGATATACCAATTGCACTATGCCCGAAAAACCACCTCTTGCCAGTGCAAAAACTTTTAATTGAAAAATGAGACTTTAGGTGAAATTGTCGTTTTTCCATTTGGTAAAATTTTATGCGCAAGTTATATTTGCGCAATTTGAGGGCAATGGAAAAGCGACTACTGAAGATAGCGCTAACTAATGTAAGAAACAGAACCGTGTGTTACAAATAAAATTAACAGTGTATGTTAGCAGCGTTGACTATTTTGTGTGTTAGCAGTATAGCGCTGCTTAGCTTGGTGAGTTTGACCACTTTGTTTCCCAGCATCAACCTCTGGTACAAATTATGTTCTGACTTCAAAAAAATGAAGTCAACCAAAATCCCCGAGCGTTCCACAAGCTAATCATTAATGCTACCGTGGCTACGTCCACTTGTTATGTAGCGTCTGTAAACTGACACAAAGTGAGCCAGAGGTGAGAGGGGGTGACAGACAGACAGGAGCAGCTGCTTGGTGGGTTTTTCCTGTTTTGACTGATTCTGTCTGGGCACAAAAAGCTTTACACACACACACACACACACACACACACACAAAGACACTACTCAAGTGGGATACAATGGCGTCACGTGGAAAGTGCCGTGCTCTGTTTTCCCCCCTCTGCTTACTTGCATGTTTCGATATGTGGTAGGATTTGTGAAGGGAAATGACACTGCATGAATATAATATACTTTACACAGCCTGAAGTGAGAACTTAAACTTTCATTTGTGAAAATCTGAGCTGATGTCTCCAGGCAGTCTTGACAATAAGTGGTGTAACCATAGGAGGCACTCGTGGGAGGGGTGCGTTCAAACAGGACAGGAAAAAAGAAAAGGACATGTGTGAGCCTACATTTATGTGCATATGAGCATGTGTTCATTTGTCTTTGTGTGCATGCGCTGACTTTGATCACAGACAATGTGCAGAAGTACCTCATCCTAGCGTGACAATATTCAATTTGTTGTGCTGAAGTGTAATTAAAAAATGCTTGTCTTGTGCATAATGATGACGGGCCACCGCTGGTATCTACGCGGCAAGGTTCAACTCCATCTGGCCGAAGAGCTTCCTTTTAACTGATCTCCACACTCCTCTTCTCTCTAGGATCTCTCTCTCCTCCTGAATAAAAACTTGGACAATTACAATAAGCAGCAGAAGAAAAAAAAATCTCATCCAGGATCAGTATTAGAAAGATGAAATAATAATCCTGTGTTTTCCAGTCAGTAGAGAGCATCAGTACTGGTAGTGCTCCAACCCGGTGGAGGGCTGTTGTTGTTATTCTTTGATCAGACCAGCAGGAATAACAATCTATAATTCATAATGCTCAGTCTAGTCTGGGAACACTAGGCACTGCACCTTTAATTATTGATCAAACAGAACAGATTTAATATCAATCACTGAGGCATAGGCAGAAGTGAGCAAAGTAGGAGAAATGGAGGAATCTCTCGGGCTCTGCCGTCGAACCCTCTAATGAAAACAAAAAAGAAACCCAGTACTGCTAAAACTGGTGTGGAGGTGGAGGAGGTGTGCAGGAAGGAACTCAGGCTTAGTTTGGACACTGATTCAGTGAGAGTAGAACTCACAGGATACAGGAGTTTGAAGGTTTGGGATGGTCGGGTTTGATGGTTTGGGATCTGAGGTTGAACTTTTACATATATTCTACATTATTCAGTGTTTTTTTCATGAATTTTATTCAATGAAAGGTGGCAGAAGACTACCGGCTGAAAATAAACTTGCTTCTGCGGCTCATGCTGCAGCTCTTCCCACTATGATACTGGAAACACAGATACTGTTACTGCTGCTACTGTATCAGCTATGAAAAGCTTTACCCACTATCACTATAACTGCTACCTATACCAAAACAACAGATATTGTATTATTATTATTATTATTTTTTTTTTAATTTAACTTTTATTTGACCAGGTAAGTTAGTTGAGAACTGATTCTCATTTTCAATAACAACCTGGACATATGGAGACAAATAACCAATCACTCTCACATTCATACCTATGGGCAATTTAGATTAAAGGTGAGGTGCGAGATGTTTTCCTGGAGCATTTTTTACTATATTGCTTAAAATCCCCTTCACACCCTGATTACAACCAATTAATTAAATGCTCCAACACACAAATAAAAAAATGTAGTCACCTGTGGAATGGACAGGACTGAAAAAACACCATCCAATCATTTTAATCGGCCCATCGAAATGATTGAACAGTGATATGTCTGTCAAACTCAACTGACATTTGTCCCTCCCCCCTCTGCGCATACCCCTCTTCATGCATGAATCGTGCATTCTCAGAGGCTTGGAGCACTTGTACAGGAAACGAAGCCAGAGCCGGAGCTTGGCTATATTAGCTATATTAGGATGGAAAGTTCACTGGCAAACTGTTTTATCACTAACATAAATCACTAAAAAATGGAACGTTAGCCAGATAGGTATGAACTGGGGCTGTTCTGTAAGAGCGGGGGTGTTGGAGGAGACTGAATGAGGTATGCATGGATCGGGGCAGCGGGAGCTGGGCGAATTGTTGCTGTGCAGTGCTTGTGAACCCTCAAGAAAAAGCATTGGACGTGCCAGTACTCTAGAGGCGTGGCTTCGGGGGGATGTCTGAAGAAAGGGGTTTGGACTTTTGAATTGAGTATTTTCAAAATGTAGCTTGATCAAACCATTTTTCTAAGATCTCGTACCCCACCTTCAACCAATTAACCTACTAGTGCATGTCTTTGGATGGTGGGTGGTGACATCTACTATACAACTGCTTCACAACTACGTACCACTACTATGAGTTTAGCATCTATCTATTATGACAACATCTACTGTGACTATAACGACTGGATGATCTCACATTCTTATGTCACGCAAGTGTTTGATTTGCCATAAGATCTGATCTTTACTGGGATCACTATATAAATACACAACAGTAGTGATGAAACGTTCCTTCCAAGCTGAAATTCATGACCACTAGGCAATTACTATATTCAGCAGAGAGTATTTCATTAGTATAAAGGTCTTCATACACCAGGTAAACAATACACAGATGAACAGCTGTTCATAAGTTTAAAATATTTTGCATAGAAAAGGCAATGTTTTATATTTAACATATATGATATTATAAGTTTTCACAGTGTGAATAAAAGCATTAACCAGTCATCTGTGAAGTGGACACAACTGAATAACGTGACAACAATGATAATGGAGCCAGACCTGCTGATTTGTACCCACACTTAGTTCAGCATAAAAATGATAAAGATAATGAAGTGAAGGACAATGTGTGGAGCAGCATGGACAAACAACTTAGACCACTGGTTCCCAACCTTTTTTGGCCCATGACCCCATTTTAACATCACAAATTTCTGGCGACCCCAGACATTCAAAACAGAGAATTTTTTTTTTTTTTTCCCAACTTTAATTGTTTTTGATCATGTAATAGTTTGCTGTACAATGTTACAAATAAATGTTAATTTTAGATGACATTTAGTTGATATAATGTATATTATTATAGACGGAGGCAGAAAAGCCAGGTGTAGATTACTGCACAAAGTGAGAATTTTATTTTCCTTGGTCAGGATATGTACAGTCAGTCCAGCTTGTATTTACAAGGCTGACAATCAATACTGAACAAACAAGAACTCAAACTATGAATTATGAAAGAGCTGCAGCATCTGAAACTGACCACAATGAACATTTGACAGATAAACAGTATCACAGTTTTTCAGTTTCAGCTTCACAGTTTGTCATGTCTTTTATGGATTGGGATTGTCTCTGTCAAATTGCCTTATATTTTTTATTTGTAAGTTTTTATCATTATTTTCATCAATTACTAGAAATTTCAGGTGACCCCGTTTGAATTCCAGGTGACCCCACATGGGGTCCCAACCCCAAGGTTGAAAAACATTGACTTAGACTATCAGAATAATGAGGAATTTCCGTAACATGAACATCTTATGAATTATAGTTTGCACCATGTGTGATTTTTAACGCTGCGTATGACTTTCATCACCAATTTTTCATCAAAGCTGTAAAACCCGAGTCATAACCTAAGTATCACGAATCTGTTAGTCTGATTACGCACCTGAATCTCTTCCCTCACGGTGAACAACTTCCATGTGTACTTCATCACAAGGAGTCCGTTTATTTACATACCAAACCGATATGTCACTCAGGCCTTTTCGGAAATTTTGTTGCGAAGTGCATTGTGGGAATGGGAATTCCATGCAGCCACAGCAGCAACAAATACGGAAACGGTCCATTGTTTCTTGCTGCTGCGGCTGCATGGAATTCCGAAAAGGACCGAGTGACGGTTTGGTTTTGGTTTGGTATGTAAACAAGCAGAAGTGGATTCAGGTGCGTAATCACGGAAAGACTAACAGATTCATGATACTTGTGTCATGACTCGGGTTTTACAGATCTGATGAAAATTGGTGGTGAAAGTCATCCACAGCTTTAATCAGGACACTGAATGTAGACCCAGAGGAACTGAAGATGATGGATCAGACAGACTGGAAATGTAGTGCAAATTAGGCTGTTTTTACTGTTTCGAACAACCTGCTGTAAATATGTCAAACCTTTTGTTGAAAAAGTGTCAAAACTATTGAAAACTCACATCAACACCAGTGTGAATAGTTTCAGCGCAAAATGTTTATCCATAAATGTTTCACTCTTTCATATTGTTTCATCCTCACATTCCCAGTGTGTTAAGACTTTAATTCTGTTCACAATTATTGTTTAGTGTCTGCTTTGAAGTGCCCTCTTTGTCCACTTTAACCTATTGGACTTGGTTTAAACTGTTTGTTTGTTTGTTTGTTTGTTTGTTTGTTTGTTTGTTTGTTTGTTTGTTTGTTTGTTTTTTGCTGTTTTTGAAGCAATAATGATGATAATGTCATTTCTTGAGTTGCTGGTCTGGCTTCTGAACTCTGAGTCAGATTTACACACATTTAGATGAAGTGAAGGTGCAAATGCAATGGTAGAGTGTAAAAAGACTTGGGTTCATTATCAAATTCCAACAGGACAAATTAGGTCACTACTGTGGAGGTAATTAATAAAAACGCTGGAGCTGTGACAAATGTATGGCACACAGAGGAAGGAGGATGTGGATAAGGTTTACTTCAACAATGAGCAGATCTGATTCAGGTTTCTTCTAAGTATTGTCAAAATATGGCATTAATGTCCCATGTTAGAAATAGGAAACCTTGGGAAAACTTTGCTTATTTATTTACTTTATTGATAATTTCATCTTTTGGCCCCACCACTAGACACAGACTCAACTACTATCCTTGTAATACAGTCACTGCAATTACCATTACTAGATCTACTGATAATTACCACTACTTCAGTTACTGCATTGAATATTATAACAACTACTATGATCAAAAACTGTGATATTACTACTATCATTAGTACTTTCACAACTATTGCCTACCACTACTGTATCTACTTACTACTACAATAAATTCTACTTTTATCATAACTACAGCTATAATTAGTACAACCACTGCTCATCAACTATTAGTACCATCATAACTACTAATACTCCTATAACTATAATTATGATTTGTATTACTATGATTACCACAATAGCTATCACTTAAACCACTATTACCACTACCATAAGTAGTTACTACATACTAAGGGTAGGAGTAATTAAATAATAACTACACCTACTGCAACTAGTTGTAATAGTTGTAGTTACTATTACTACAATAACTATGACTTCTATTGCTACTACTTAACCCTCAAAGATCCAAACAGCTGCTGATCACCAAAAGCATCTACAGGTCTAAAATGTTCAATAACCGTTTTACCGCTGACCTTATCAATACATTTTAATAATTCAGGTAAAATTCAGTTTCTCAGCTTTTCAGCAACATCAAATGTGTCTTATTTGGACATTCTGAAGCTCCATACTGAACATGGAAACACCATCATTATCTGCAGTATTGATTCACCAATATGTGAACCCCAACCATGTGGTTGTACATGCTTATTTTCACATTCAGGTAATTATGTATTTTTCTAGAAAAAGTGACTTTTCCCTCAGTAGCCTCTGTTTTGGTATAATAAGCTTTCAATTTACCATGAACTTTTGTGATCATTTACAGCGGAAAAAGTTATTAGACCACCCTTGTTTTCTTCAGTTTCTTGTTCATTTTAATACCTGGTACAACTAAAGGTAGATTTGTTTGGACAAATATAATGATAACAAAAATAGCTCATAAGAATTTAACTTAAGAGATGATATCTATCTGTTTTCCATGTTTTCTTGATAATAACCCAAATCACTTCAGTTCTTACATCAATAGCTATGGCATTGTACTGCCAAAAACAGTGCTTTTAGGCATTCCATGTTTTCTTTTCTGTCTGTTTTAGTCACATGATACACACATGAGTTAGTACTTGTTTGCATAACCATTGTTTCTGATGACTTTTGATGGTCTAATATTTTTTTCCGCGACTGTACATAAAGGAAAATCCCTGATTTCTACTGAAAAATGCAAATTAATATTCCAATAAATGGTGATAAATCACTAAAGAAAGGTCAAATGTAGACAAAAATTCCTTTGGGATACGCCACAAAAATAGGTTCAAGGTCTTTAAGGGGTAAACACAATTACCTCATTAATTATCACTAAAACTACTATAACTACTACTATATACAGCTAGTATTACTCCTACCGTTATAATATGTAATAATATGACATATCACATACAACTACCAGAACTACTGTAGCCTGTTTATTCCCCCTATTATTTCTATCACTGTCTACTACTTCTATAAATACTATAACCACAACTGTTACTGCTGCTATAATTACTATTACAGCTAATGTAAGCACTCCTTCTACTATAAGCTCTATTTCTAATGCACTTCTGTTACTGCTACGATCACTACCATTACTACCAATATTTCCACTATCATTGCACTTATTTTTTCTGCTACTGTAATTAATACTGTAATCACACACTAACGTAAAATGCAACATGAAGTAGCCACATAGTACACACACACAGGGGTTTAATTCTAAATGAGACATCAGTATGGAGAATAGCGAGGCAAAATGGCTTAAGTCCACCGAGTGGGAGAAGTGTACAGCTGAAGTGTACTGATTACACTGGGCCTGTAAAGGGCCTTGCAGCTGCAGAAGCAATTGAGCATGCACACGCACACACTCACATACACACACACAGTGAAAAACCCCAGCTTCCTGCCTTTTACTGTCTATTGTTATATTTAGTGACACAGCTCAAACAGACCACTTTCAACACTCGGGGTGCAATTAGAAATGGAGAGACATTTTCTCACACTCGTACACACTTTGACAGACACACACAAAAACACCAGAATTCCTGCAGCGTGAAGGGCTTCTTGCCTTCCACTCAGTGCAGGAATGTAACGAAGACAGAATGAGAGAGAGAGAGAGAGAAGGAGAGAGAGACCGGGACTTTCCCCAGGATCCCAGAAAAACGACTGAGAGAGGAAGCAGACAGTGGGAGCGACGGAGGACAGGAACAAATACAGGAGGAAGGAAAATGGATGGGTTGTCTTGTGTATGAGCTCGGTTCCCTTTCCCACAGTGGAAATGACCTAGTTATTACTGCATACTGTGAGAAGGGGGCCTTACAGCATGAAACAGAAGGAGACGATAAAACCGTGAGATATGTTTAAAGTGATTGAATGACAACTTTTACCTCTACTGTGTAATGAAAAGCCTGGAAAAGTTGTCTGGAGTTGCAGAAATGTGTGCAGGCCTGTCTCACTCTCTGCCGTTTTCTTCGACCCAGTGTGTCTGTCTGTCTGTCTGTCTGTCAAGGTTAATGGTGTGTCTCCAGAGCCTGCTGCAGTTGCCACCGGTGTTCCCATTGATCCCACACACAGCCACCGACGCTGCTCCCCATATGGCACCGCTGAGTGTGTATATGTATGTGTGTGATAGGGATCAGTAATCTTGATTGTGACTCAGTTTGTGGCATGTGTGTGTGTGTGTGTGTGTGTGTGTGTGTGTGTGTGTGTGTGTGTGTATGTGTGTGTGTGTGTGTGTGGTCTTCTCGATGAACCAGCTGCTGGCATTCAGGATTGCATGTGTGTGCATGCATGTGTGTGTGTAATCATAGACGAAAACCTCTCTGACATTAGCAAACTTGCCATGTCATCTCAATCCAGGGAGGCCTCACTGTGATAAAAGAACAAGGAATCCTTTCACCACAGTGTGTGTGTGCTTTTAACCCTTTGATGTCCTCACCAAGAAAAAAGCAATGGAAATTTTCACTTTGTATTTTTATGTCCTTGGGGCAATAGTAACAACCATCAATGCTTAACAGACTCCACAGTCTGTAAGAAGATAACGTTTCATAGTCAACATATTGTCTTGTTTTAGTGTCCACAGATTATTTGCAAAAGTAAAACAAAAACATTCCATGACATGTACTTTTATAATGCTAATGATATACAGGGTGGGGAAGCAAAATTTTTCAATGAACATTTAGTTGTTTTTTTTTCTCAGCAGGCACTACATCAATTGTTTTGAAACCAAACATATATTGATGTCATAATCATACCTAACACTATTATCCATACCTTTTCAGAAACTTTTGCCCATATGAGTAATCAGGAAAGCAAACGTCAAAGGGTGTGTGATTTGCTGAATGCACTCGTCACACCAAAGGAGATTTCAAAAATAGTTGGAGTGTCCATAAAGACTGTTTATAATGGAAAGAAGAGAATGACTATGAGCAAAACTATTAGGAGAAAGTCTGGAAGATACTATTAAAGAAGAATGGGAGAAGTTGTCACCCGAATATTTGAGGAACACTTGCGCAAGTTTCAGGAAGCGTGTGAAGGCAGTTATTGAGAAAGAAGGAGGACACATAGAATAAAAACATTTTCTATTATGTAAATTTTCTTGTGGCAAATAAATTCTCATGACTTTCAATAAACTAATTGGTCATACACTGTCTTTCAATCCCTTTCAATCAAAATATTGTAAATTTTGCTTCCCCACCCTGTATAATGCTAGTAGTCCAATATATGCCCATTTGTTAAACATGGGATGTGTAGTATTATGGGTAAACCCTTTAAACTCTAAGCCTAAAATGGACTGGACTTTTTTTTCTTATTTTGACCATAAAAAGTTTAGAAAGTATGCTATGAGTGAGTCCATTCGCTCATTTTTCCACAGCCCTTTCCCCCAGATCTTTCAAAATCTAGAAATCATTTACAATTTAGTGCGTGTTATAATACTGCTAAAATGGCTTTTTCTCCAGCTTCTAGTATAGGTGTGAATGAAGTTACCATAATGACCCAATAAAGCCTATAAAGTTCAATGTCTCAGGTTTCAGAAAGAGTTAGAAGTTTTCAAATTGCCTAAACGGTTAGAGAGATACAGCCATCCAAACTGCATATGCACAGGGTGTGTCAGGGATGACACGTCAGGTTTTAAACGGTTAAAAGAAAAAAAGAAAAAGGGAAAATTATAAGAATACATCTTTCATCCATCCATATGTCTATTTTCCAAATTGCTTAGGCCCAATCCCAGTTCTCATGTTCACCCCTACCCCTTGGCCCTTGCACTTGGCACTAGGGGTAGGGGTTGAATCATTCCGCTATGAAATGAGACAACCCTTCAAGACCTGTTACATCATCAGCAGTCATCGATGGCACTATAAACAGATGCGACAACTTTGTTTGGGAAAGGATTCACTATGCCGTCAGCAGCTGTAACCGTCTCTGTTCCATGGGCTTTGGACATCTTTTTGCGGCTATCAACTGCAAACCGCAGAAATGCTCAAGAGAGAGGAGGCATTCAACTTTTTGCTACGTTTGTCATAAACAAGCGGTCTATAATACATTGAAATGGCATTAAACAGATGATCAAATGATTAAGTTATTTACGAAGGAAATGCGTACATTTGTGTGTTTCTTTCGTTACACTGCTGCACTTTTTTTGCTGTGCTCTTGCTGATGATTCGGTCAGAATTATGGGAAATTTCTCTTACCACTCTGTTTGTAGGGTGGTCCTGAAAAATCTCAGTTTTGAGGGCCAAACAGCCACCCCATTAGCCTTCCCTTCTGATTCATTAAGAATTGGGACACACCTACCCCTTCACGTGAATGTGCAGAATGGAGGGGTAGGGGTAAGGGAGAGGGGCTAAGGGGTGAAATGGGATTGGGCTTTAGTCTTTGTGAGGGTTGTTTATACACACTTGATGCACAGTTTTTTTTTCTTCAAATATATAAAGAAATAACATTAAATGTATGATATTAACAGTGAATGTCCATAATTGAATTACCCTACCTTAACTTCACTGCCTTTACAATGAAAGGCCAACCATTTATTGAGTGGGAGCATGTTTTAGACAGTAAAAAAGAACCACACATACAGTACATAATATGATTAAATTACTGACTGACAATGAATACAAATTCAAAAACATTTTACTCATGGCAAATAGTTCATTGTAATTTGTATAGCTTAATGTACATTAGCTAAGCTTCGGTACTTATTATCATACTTAAAAATATTTCAGCCTACAATAAATATAATGGAATAACATTAAATGAATCATGAAGTGTTTATAGCAGATAGTGTTAATGGCATTAGCTCCATTAGCATAGTTTCACTACTTTTACTATAAAACCAATGTCACACTTTCAATTCACCATGTATATAATAAACTAGCATTAATGTATCATCACCTGTTTTTTTTTTCACAGTCAAGTGTAATTACATTAATGTAGCTTCACTATTTTTACCTTAACAGCCAACCATTTGGTAGAACATGCTCTGAGGACAGTATTTAAGCATGTTGACTGTTGTGTATGTGGTATAATTCTGCTCCATCAGAACTAAAACTGCGTGAGAAACATATGACAGCGGCTAATGTCCTGTAAGGAGGTGAACTGAAGCAAATGACCTAAGAACCACAGTATCATGGATTTCTTTGGTATAATATGTGTAGAAACTGAGTGGCAGAAATAGTTCAACCTGCAGAGTTTAACACAGGCTTAAATACACATAGGAACTCAAAAGGGGGTCAAACAAACGACTAAAGGGTTAAATATGTGAGCATGTGAATATTTGTGAGACTGTGTGTATAGCCTTACTGTACAGTGTGTCCAGGTGTTTTTGGATGTGTGTGTGTGTTGTGTCTTGGTATGTGTGCCTCAGTGAGGGTGGTCTCCACCTGTAGATTACACTCCCCAGGCCTGTGTGCAGTAGCTGAAAGCCTTTATTTCCCTCCAGAACACAAAGTTCTTCAACTGCATAAAACACCAAACCCTGTAATGTATGTTTAAGCTAAACTGAAGCAGCTCAAATATCATCGGAAGTGTTGAAGAGAGTGAAGAAAGGAGTGAAGAGGAAAGGAAAGCCCCTCACATGGTGCATACTAGAATATCTATTTTAATCCTGTTTGACAACTTTAACTGATTATAAATCAACTGATTCATGCAGGAATGTGTGGGTAAGCTAGTGCTCTCTGGTGGTTTGTGTCTTCGGTGTTATGCAAGGATGTTTTATAAGAACTGGATACTGTGGTCCTTTCATTCCAATTAGAGCTGATCACCAGCATATACTACAAAATACTCTGTGGTTTGCCTCAGTGTAGTGCCACCCACGACACTTGCTCATTAGTGTCTTTCTCTGGCCCGACCTTGCCTGTACAATATACCTCAACATGACATTGAGGTGACATCACAGGATTTGGCTCCCTTTTTTCTTTTTTCAAACTTTTACTAGAAACTTCCTGAGTTTGGACCTTGACTTTTACTTTCTCAAGCTACTGTTTCCAGGCTCAGAAAATCAATTTCATATGGAGTGGTTGAGCTTCTCCTAAGAGGAATTTCCTGACAAGACTTACACCAAAAACTGTGAATGTAACAGAATCTATGAAAATAAGATGGGGTATATAAGTAGAGTAAAGCTCCTTCGCAACCAACTCACTGGGTATGCATTAGACCTTTGGACTTTTCAGTTTGATCAAAACCAAAACCTCCCCTCAGATCAGTCTAGTCCACAAACCTGAACCTATAAGAGGTGGTCTCCAGATTAAACTGAATGGTACTTCGGATCATTTCTAATGTCAAAACACTTTTTGGATGGTCCAAACAGATAAAGTGAGTATATTTTCCACATAATATTGTATCGTAACCTTCAATATATTGACAGACTAAGAATGGAAAAACATACCAAATCAAATCTACACGTACTTGGCTGTGATGTACCACATATTACTTTTATAAGAAAACATGAGCAGTTTACAATATTTAAACTTTTGTAAACTGTATGCAACTCATAGAAACATGAATCTAAATGCCAGGCAATGAACTCTAAATTCTAAAGCATCTGTGCAGGTTATTACCATAATTATTTCATTTGATAAAATAAAATCTGCTAAAAAAAAAAAAAAAATGACATCCAATCTCCGCAAAGGCAGCTTGGTCCCCATGTGTAACTCTAACCTTACCCACACTTGCTCTGATTGATGAAAGATTACACACATTTCTGCAAATTCTCTTGACCTTTTATCTAGTATTGCTGAAGACAAGGATATTTCAGTTAAAATTGAAAAGAAAAGTATGTTCAAAATCTGGAAACAGAGATTCTTACCTTAATCTTCCCAACTATATCTAGACACAACATGCTTTAGTATATACCATATGTATGTGTACAAATATAATTAGTTCATTCATTCATTCATTCATTCATTATCTGAACCCACTTAATCCTCACTAGGGTTGCAGGGGAGCCTATCCCAGCTACTTATGAGCGAAGGTGAGGTACACCCTGGACATGTCACCAGTTCATCGCAGGGCTGACACAGAGACAAACAACCAATCTCTGAATCTGAATCAATCACTCTCACATTCAGACCTATGGACAATTTAGATTGACCGATTAACCTATCAGTGCATGTCTTTGGATGGTGGGAATATTATTAGTTGTTTTTTTACCCAGAAAAGGAAGGCAAAAACAGCTGTTACTGAACCTGAGACTCATGTGATTCCTTATTGGCTACTGCAACACACAAGAAAATAATGCAAAAATCAGAACTCCTATTGATAAGGCTTAAACTCAGCCAGTATATACATCATTAGACAAAAGAACTTCAAGCATTCCTGAGACAGCAATAATAATAATAATAATAATAATAATAATAATAATAATAATAATAATAATGGCGACGCAATTAATACATTTGCTCATCTCTATTTTTGCATTCAACAGAAAAATCTACCTGCCAGACTGACAACAGGATACATACTCATTTGCAAATGAGTCAGTATGGAGTTTAGGATGACACAGCCTATGTATGTGATGTTTACAGAATGTGTGTAGTCATGTAAATTTTGCTGTAAAGTGGTAAAAGCAAGTGTTAAAAGGCACATGGGTCTTTAAACCCACACAACTGCAAACAGAACATATAGGTTATTTAAAGAATCAACAAAAAATATATAAAATGTGGTTAAAAAAAGGGGGGAAAAAAAGGGTGTTGGGGGTGGGGGGGCTTAATCATGCTGAGTGTGTGTGCTGGATGATGAGTACCTTTGCCTTAATCCACCTATAAGAATTACACCATAAACACATCTATTTTGGGGTGTTTAAATGGAAATTGTTACCTTCAAGTCATACAATCACTGAAACATATCAAACCAAAATGATCAGTATTGGCCTTCCAGAACCCATATCAGTCAAACCCAGTTGGCATGTGAGAGCGAAAAAGAGTGAGCCAGCAAACCACATCTTAGCGTGCCAAAAATCACATTTCCCCTCTACAGTATAGCTGGTTTACATTAACTCTCACACATGCATGGCGAAGGCCGAGTCCACCCACTTCACATTTCATTACTAAGGAAAGCTCAAACTGTTATACCAGCCTCTCCAGTACAGCTGAAATCTGTAATGTGATTCATCAAAACTGAAGATGAAAAAGAACTGTAAAAACTGGTGGTTAAGTGGTGTGGAGAAGGTAAAAGAGAAGACGGAACCACTATGAATTTATCCCCTGGGATTAGGAGCTATGGAAACCAGAGAATCTGGGGTCAAACATGGCTGCTACATACATGATCTATTGTCCAGAGCAGTACACAGGCTAATGGCATGGGAATAGCAACATATAACATGTCTATACTGGGGTTTGAAAAAGCACTGCATGTTCTTTTACTCAGTCTGGTTCATTGGGTGCACGACAGCAGAAACCATTTCTGCAGCTTCAAATGTGAAAATGTTGTCTTGAAGAAGCACACTCTAACCGAGGCTGCCCTACCATGTTATGGCCGTCTTTTACCTGTGTTTCTGTGTACATATTGAGTATAGGTAAAGAAAATAGAGCTGCACAATATATCGTTTCAGCATCGTCATTGCGATGTATGTGTACGCAATAGTCACATCGTAGGTCCTGCAATGTAGGAGGCAAATGAACTTAATGTGTTCTCATCTAATTCCAACCAAGGTTATTATTGTAAATGAAAACTAACAAAATGATGAAAACTAGAATTGTAAAAACATTTTCGTTAACTGAAATGAATAAAAACTATAATTAAAAGAAAAAATGATAACTAACTGAAACTGTATTGTGTGTTTACAAAACGTAAACGTATAAAAATTCTGGATAAAATTCCCTTCGTTTTCATCTTTGTCAATGTCGGATTGAGATAAAATCGATTTATTTCCCTGAAGCAATTTTAGCTGCTGGCACCATATGATATTTGACAGTCCATCACTTCTCGTCACTTGTGGTTTAGAGTCGTCTTCTGGTCCCCACTCTACCTGGAAACATGGAGACTAAAGTTGGGAGACAGCAGCAGAGTCCTGTCTGGGATTTATTTGAATATGACAGCGAAGAAGAGAAAAGATATAAAGAAATTAAAACTAAACTAAAACTAAGCATTTAGAAAATAACGAAAGCTAATAAAAACTAGCAAACCTGCTCTAATAACTAATTAAAACTAACTGAATTAAAGAAAAAAAAAAGTTAAAACTAAATAAAACTAAACTATAATGAAAAATCCAAAACTATTATAACCTTGATTCCAACCTGGGTACCAGACACACACTGCGCACAATGATCCACCAATCACAATCGTTCTTAATCAGTTTAACGAAGCAGACCATGCCCCTGCACACAGAGGGAGTCACTGGTAACAGCACTGGAAAACCAGCAACAAACAAGAGAAAATCACAGAAAACTTGGTGCCAAAAAGAAAAGCAATGTCAGTTATCTGGAATTATTTTGGCTACAAGAAGGATGATACTGAAACACGTGTTCTGTGTCGACAGTGCCTTTCAGCTGTTGGCACAACGAGAGGAAACACAACTAATTTGTTTGACCATTTATGTCGGCACAGCTATTATATCCTCCTGAGTATTTTTTCATATTGCAATATGTATATCGCAGGGTTAAAAAAAATCGCAATGTCATTTTTTTCCAATATTGTGCAGCCCTAGAAGAAAACATCTTAAATTGGGCCAAAAAGAAGTAGAAAATGTGGTTTCAGCACATTTCCATCACCTCATTTGGGCCACCTTCTGTTGCACCACCTTCAGAAGGTGGTGCTATAGCCTATGTTACACATGACTGAGTTAAACACAGTAGAAGAAGTCAGAGTTTAGGGTTGGGTTTGAATGTTTCTTCATCCACAGGACCAAAGAGTAATGTCCTCTACTCCACAGATACATGTACCTGTTGCCATTATGTTACTACTTTTTTACATTTCATGGGAAGTGTTTTTTTTTTTCAGATTTTTCTATTTCTATCAACCTTTTCTAATTCATTGCCACAAAATATGCATAAAAGTCTGTAGACTGAGGCATGGCTAATACACATTAGGAGCAATGAGTGGCCATTGGCAGGAGAATTTACCTATGTGTACCTGTTTTTAATGGTGGAGGAAATCCTCACGGGAGCACAACCTTTAACATTTCAGAATATAAGTACTGGGAGTGCGATGTTTGTTGACATTAGCTAGGTCCTTCTTAAGGTAACAGCTGTCTCGGTTGCCTACATATGTGATAATAGCCTGTACACTGATTTCTTGGTGATGTAAAACACATTTCCAGGTTCAAGGGGTCAACAATGGCACTGCTTATGATCTTGTTTACTATAACTTATTTTTTTAGTGAAGCTTCAATTAGGGTTCAGAAGAAGCAACAAAAACAATAAGTGTCATTTTTAATGTTCCGTGTTTTACCTGCAGTAGATCATGGATTTGGACACAGCAAAATTACTTACATTAATTACTTACATACTTACACAATATAATCATGACAATAATCTGAATATAGGGTACAATTATACTGACACTTTTAAGCAGGGGTGTCAAACTCATTTTAGTTCAGGGGCCACATTCAGCTAAATTTGATCTGTAGTGGGCCGAACCAGTAAAATAATAACATAATAATAACTAAATAATGTCAACTCCAAACTTTTCTCTATGTTTTAGACCAAAAAAGTACATTTACATTATGAAACGGTTTACATCTACAAACTATCCTTTCAAAAGATGTGAATAAATTGAACAAACTGAAAAAATAAGGGTAATTTTAACAATATTCTGCCTCAGTTTATCATTTACACATAGCTTACAGATCGCAGTGGATCTACAAATACACAAAACATTTAATAACAGGCAGAATATTGTTAAAATTGCACTTACTTCTCCTAAGACATTTCAGGTTGTTCATATTTGTTCAGGTTATTCACACTTTTTGTAAAATTATACTTTGTTTTAGTGTAAATCCTTGAAAATATTTACATTTACAAAGAGAAAAATTTGGAGTTGACATTATTTATATGTTATTATGATAGTATTTTACTGATCCTGCTCACTTGAGATTGATGGGTCTGAATGTGGAACCTGAACTAAAAGGATTGTTAATATTTTAGTGTAATTTTTGCATTTCACAACTTCATCTCAAGGGCCGGACTGTACCCTTTGGCGGGCCAGATTTGGACCCCGGGCCACGTGTTTGACACTCTGTGCTTTTAAGGGTCTTACATGTGGTTTAAGCTCCTTACATCTGTACATCCCTTCACTTTATGCTTAGCTGTGCCTGTCCCCTAAATGAGGCTATGTTGATATAAAACATTGAATTGCACAGCACAGATCAATGTCAACCACAAATGTGTAATGTGTACAAACGACAAATAAAATATGAAGCGTGAAAATGTGAAAAACCTCATAAAAGACATAAGTATATCGTATTTGTTGGCACCAAACTTTTTTTTTTCCCATTCTAACTTTACTTCCAACTTCATCCACTTTCTCTGCTTTTTATCATCACATTTTTAGTAGTAGAATGGACTCAAGGACAGAACTGAAACATACTGAAGACAGAAAAAGTAGTATCATGCTTTAGCTCTGAAAACACCAGTTCCCAGATCAATACAGATTCCAACACAAACTTCATCTAAACACATGAATCTTACACATTAAACCTTTAATAAATAAAGTGTCCATGTACTTTTGGCCATATTCTTTCATGTTCTGTCCTCTGTCTCTCTCTCTCTTTAGTGCATTTAATCATATAATATACTGTTTTGACTTTTAATCAGGAACACTTTTGCCAAAGCAGTGAGCTAAATGTAATACTTCAGAACTACCACGCACCAGTTCATACTGTACTGCTATATTTCAGACTGTGTTAAGATGATAGTCTCTCCTACTCTCTCACTCTCTTCCACTCGGCCCATATGGATCAGTTTAAACACACCCCGGTTTGGCCCACTTTCAGAATGTCACAGGACATTTATCTTTATTCCCCTCTTCCTCTCCATACCTTGCAGAGAAATGGCTTTTACAGATGTGCTCCCTCTGTACA
This sequence comes from Sphaeramia orbicularis, assembly GCF_902148855.1. Classification (NCBI taxonomy): domain Eukaryota; kingdom Metazoa; phylum Chordata; class Actinopteri; order Kurtiformes; family Apogonidae; genus Sphaeramia; species Sphaeramia orbicularis. The sequence continues at coordinate 27,367,954 of NC_043967.1, forward strand.
CTCATCTAACTCTCTCTCTCTCCTGCGCTTTGCTTACATGGTTTTCTGCCTTATGCTTCATTCTGTGACTGCTTATACAGCCTTCCATCTGGACCGTATATCTTTTCACCCGATGTATAGAAACATAGGAAGATTTGACTTTCCATCTTTTCTTTCATCTTCCTGTCTTCTCTTCCCCTCTTAATCATAAAAGGGGGAGAGTAAAGAACCAACACCTAAATCATCCATTTTTGTACATAGATTAACATCCTCACCAGTAGTATAGTAGTAGTAGTAGTATAGTACATAAATAGAACAATGTTACGTTTTAATGTATGCCAAATGGTAACCTTTAAAATAGGGGTGTGCGATATGACGATATTAGATCGTGAAAGGTTAGAACGTATCGACGATCTGACAAAGCAGGAAGATCATGGAATCGGGGAAGGGGGGGGGTTATACGGGGGATGCGTTCCATGGCATACATACGACCATACAAAGTGAAAATGAAACTTAATACTTAAGTCTCGTGCTGTTGTGCAGCTCATTTTCTGTTTCCCTACCTTCAGAAACTTTAATTTGAGGGGGCAGGACATTTGCATAAGGGAGCACTGCCCCCTCTTTTTTCTGTTTTTTTATTTTTTCATTTATTTTTTTATTTTTATTTTTTTAACTTTTCATGTTTATTGAAAGCTACCTCAAAAACCAAGTGCAGTTTAGTTTTTATGTTCAAAAGTGCTCTTAATCAGAGTATTGTTTATTTTAGTATGTTTATGTTCTTGGCACATGCTGGCAAAATTGCACAAACTATTTAAATTACAAATTTTCTGGAAGGTTCTTTGGGCTAAATTGTCTGTTTTGTTTTTTTTTTCTCTTAGGGCTAGGTTTTACATAGGGAAATTGTTTGGTTGCATTGTTCAGAAACTTGCAAATTAGTTTTAATGATCAATATAAAGAATCGTGATAAAATCGAGATTGTGATTTGATTTGCTAAAAATGGTGATATATTTTGGCTATATTGCCTACCTCTACTTTAAAACAATACTGGAATATATTATTAATACTTAGGGGTGTGCATTGGCAAAATCTGGTGAATTTTTTATTTGTTTCTGGTTTTTAAATAATCATTTCCTGGAAGAATTGAATTACACCAGAATATGCACAGACACTAAACACATTTTTATTTTATCCCAACAGGATCTAGTGCTATATCACAAAATATTCCTGTGTTCAAACTTAAATGATGTTTTACAGACATTACAGTTTAAGATCCTGTTCAAATGTTCATATTCTATTAGTTCAGAACTAACATCAGAACATTATTTTTGTGCAATCCCAACAAAGGAACTAACATTATTTAATAAAAGAGTGTTAAGTAAGAATAAATAAAATATAAACAAAAAAGAAAAACAAAAATGGACCTCCACAATATCTGCATTTGAATAAATACCCAAAAATATCGATACAGTACTGTTTAATATCGATACAGTATTGTGAAATGAAGTATTGTGATATATTTCAGAACCAATCTTTTCTTATACCCCTATTAATAATGTATAATATTACAAGTGGTGAAACGCTCACTTTGTAAAATGTATGTTTGTAAATGGAGTCTGTATTATCACTAGGAACTGTCTCAGTAGCCTGTAAACTGAGTTCTATATAGAAAACATGTTTTTGTTTTTAAACTCGCTCTTCAATGCTTTTCCTCTGTTCTTATAATATGGCAAAAACTGTACAAGAACCCTTCAATTTTTATTAAGATTATTACATGCTTGCTGTATTTGATAACTTCCCCACCAGTAAAGCAGGTGGCAGTACACAGAACATTATTTTAACACACAAAGAAGAAGAGAATAAGTACAAATCAAACATCAAGGACCTTGACTCCAAAATGTTGGCAATGCACATGTATGCTTGTTTTGTTTTTTGTTTTTTTTTAGTTTAGTTTAGTTTATTTTGAATATGCAACAAGACAAAGTAATCTTACTTAGTCCTTAGAAATAACACAGGTATTAAGAAGTCATGGAAAAAAACAAAAAAACAAAAACGTATACATATACATGACTTCATTTGCATATTTTAAAAGGAGTGGGAGGAAGTATAACTTATTTAATCCCACCCCTTCTCAACACAACAGTCTATCCTTTATCTTCCTATCAGCATAATTTATGAAAAATCAAGTCCCTTAGATCTTTTGTAAGTAATTCACCTCACTTATCATCCTCGCATACACATACATACACACCCATATTGATATCAGAGAAGTAAATAAATAAATAAGTACATACATACATAAATCTTTGAAGGCAACACAAATGAATACACAATAAAGTAAACAATAAGACAACGTAAACAACAACAGCAATCAAACAAAACATATCAATCAACAAACACACAAAAAACAAGGAACAAACAAAATCAGACAAGACAGAATATGAATGTAACAAAAGTATTAGGATCCTTTATCTTTGTACTGGGACCAGACCATCTGTTTATAAACCAGTTTAAATCGGTGGATATTTTGCCATTGCTTGTGTTGGACATCCAGACTGTTCCAAACTTTCACTCCACATATAGACATACAAAAACATTTATGAGTGGTTCAAAATTTTGGTAATGTAAAGTCTCCAAAACCTCTCAGATTATGAGTACTGTCCTGAATGTTACAGTTGTAATACCACTAATGACCACTGGGGTTGGCTCCAGAACACCCAGGCTCCCATAGATTTACATTGAAATTCTCTCTAAAAATAACTAGTCAGTTTTTCCTGCACTCATTACAGTGTCTTTAGTTTTATTTGGACCCTTTCTGGCGGTCCATCATTACATTTTCCCTTGCTTAATAAGATCCCTGGTCGAATAGAAGCTTTGGTGTCTGTCAAATCAGGCTTTTATTGACAGCTCTGTATGGCAGCTCGCTCACCTTACGAGTCAGATTTTCAGGGTTTCTTTAATAAAACACATTTTCTCCTGACAGACAGCTCCACTGTGGTTGTGGCTAATAAGATATAATATCAACATGTCACACATAATGCTTGATGAAATTTAGTCTGCTAGCTAGCATTTAGCATTAGCTCACCCATGACCTGTTATGGATGATTCTGACCCGTTGTGGTCCTGCAACCCCACCCCCTTTTTTCCAAATATGGTCACTTCCTGCTCCAAAAAAATAAAAACAATATAGTGGCAACCTTCAGAGCAGCAGTTCAGAAACCAGGGTGATGTCATGATTCCTCTGTCCACTAATTATATACAGTCTATGGAGAGAATAATAGCAGAATAAAGAGCAGTATGAACATAAGCATGAAACAGAGTATCTGTCGAAAAGGATTCAAGTTTACACAGATGTCCTAATGAGGAACAATGCCAGTTTTGTGGCAAAAACTGCAAGAAATTTCCACTATTCCTAAATTCCAGTGTTGATAGATATGTTTTACAAAACTATCTATCAGCTTAGGAATAGAGTCAGCTAATATCAACAAATGACCAGCTCCCAGAACAACACAAGACACTGCCTGTGTCCACAGCAGCTGTTTCTACACTGGCAGAGTCCATTTTCCATTCAAGTCCAATTAAGTTCAGTGCAGATGGTGCTCAGTGTCCTTAGTGCAAAAAAAAACCTCAGTACAGTGTTTCTATGCTCTCATAGCACACTGAAGCAAAAATTGTTCAACTTGTGAAAAATAACCATGCCTGGCAATGTCACTTCTCTCATAACCAATCAATTTCAAGAAGGGGGCGGGACTTTCAACACAGTCAACAATGACAGTAAAGAAGCTCACTGACAACTGAGTTTATGATCTAGTATGATGACAAATACTTAAAATCAAAAGCACAGAGATATGGCTACATGTGTCAAATGTCTTGAAAGTTATTGCAGTAGATTGTAACATATTGTAATTAGGGGTGTAAGAAAATATCGGTTCTGCAATATATTGCGATATTTCAATTCACAATACTGTATCGATATTTAAAAGTACTGTATCGATATTTTTAGGTATTTTTTCAAATACAGATATTGTGGATGTTCATTTTTGTTTTTCTTTGTTTATATTTTATTTATTCTTATTTAACACTCTTTTATTAAATAATGCTAGTTCCTTTGTTGGGATTGCACATAAATAATGTTATGATGTTAGTTCTGAACTACTAGAATATGAACATTTGAACAGGATCTTAAACTGTAATATCTGTAAAACATCATTTAAGTTTTAACACAGGAACATTTTGTGATATAGCATTAGATCCTGTTGTGATCAAAAAAATATGTCTTTAGTATTTGTGCAGATTTCTAGTGTAATTCAATTCTCCCAGGAAAAAATTGCCTTTTTTAACAGTATCATGATATATCGTGATACATCGTATCGTGATCGTAGTATTGTGATTTGTATCGTATCGTATCGCCAGATTCTTGCCAATACACAGTCCGAATTGTAACATAGCGTTCATTTATGAGGGGCTTGTTGGCATCTGGCTGTTCTCAGTGCATCACCCATAACACTGTACACCTAGTCATGATGACATTTAACACAGCATACTGTCCTCCTGTTCCTACTTAGCCACATGTGTGAAAATACTAGACTAAATGAAATGTGCTGTGTATTGATTAATTGCCCACAGATATTTTAGTTAAAACTGGTACTTTCCCACCTGAAAAAAATGTTAAAACTGCATTCTGTGTCTGTGTTGAAAACTGTAGATTTGACTCATCCAGTAATGAATGGAATGATGTAGTAATAAGTAAGTTCAGACCATGTTTACACCTTGTGCAGCAACAATATGTGCTTGACAGACGTACTCTGAAAATAAGGTCATGGGCTCATGTAGAGCAAAAACAGCACAGTCTGTATGGAACCACTGTTCTTACTTTGGTTACAGATTAGTCAGCTAGAACTGACCCCGTGAACAAATGGTTTAGCGTGTAAGGAATATCACTGTAAACACTAAACCACAGTGAGGACACACTGTATTTTTTCTTTGCTGTTGTATAATACCCAAAAGTTATTACCAGCCAAAAATGGCTTTTTTTGAAAGATATTCAAAATGATAAAGAGGAACACATTAGTTAGTCATGGGGATCATTGGAAAAGAAGTACTTTCTTATAAACTGTGGACAACTGCAGGGCTACAGCAGACATACATACACATAAAAACATCAGAAACAACACTGTATTTCCTAATTGATTCTTTCCTCTTGTGTTTGGGTCGGCACCGACCCGTTTTAAGTTTTTAATGTATAAATAAACCATATAAAATTTGTTTATGCATCAGGGCTTTGTGACTTTTTCAGGAACCTCTATTTCAACAAAAAAATCCTTTTTTTTTTTTTTTCCACTAAATTATGAAATGCTCTGGTTGTTATGACCTTTGTGTTGTTAGGGTCGGTTTTGACCCAGTTATAAAAATAAGATGATAAATCAATAAATAGAGCCAAAACTGATATCATAAGTGCACTGTCAACCAACACACTGACAACCAGCTCCTCTAACAATCATATGAGCTTTTGGGGATTCTCATTTTGCTTTGTTATCCAGTTTACCGGCACGAAAATAAAACAAGCAAAGATGGGTATGTCCACACATGTGAGGTCAATTCAGTTCAGAGTTGGTGACTGCAGAGTGCATATTGAGGGGTATACTGACAAAAAAAAAAAGGCCCAGAAGCCCACACCAAACATATTAAAAGCAATATTTTCATGGGTAAGGAAGCCTAACAAGGTAAACAAGAGATGAGAAACAAATTGGATAATAGATAATTATTTTTAGTTTTTTATTTGTATTTTACAGCTGATTTAAGACATGAGTCAAAACAGACCCGTTAACATATGAGATGGAGATGGTAACAGAAAGCTAACACAGGAGGAAGGGTAAGCTACCAACTGTGAATCCTTCTTGGTGATTGTTGTTTTACCTGAAATTTCATGAAGACATACCTTTACTTTGAACACCACTGACATAGAGTTGCTGTTTTAAACAGTTTTAATTTCATAATTGAATATTATGATTGTTGGGTATAGATATTTACATGGCATGAATCAATAATTACACCTTAAATTTTAATATGACACCTCGGACTGATGTATTTCTTTTTACCTGTCATATGCTTTAGTGGTGACTGGATCTTTAAGCACCTAAACAGGGAATTTAGATTTCCAATGAATGTTATATTTCCAGCGCTACACCTATGGATATTATAAGGCACTGGTGTCAAACATGCGGCCCGGGGGCCAAATCCAGCCCGCCAAAGGGTCCAATCCGGCCCGCGGGATGAATTTGTGAAATGCAAAAATTACACTGAAGATATTAACAATCAGTGGTGTCAGAATCATTTTAATTCAGCTTCCACACACAGACACATACAGTCTGATTACAGTTACAGTTACACAGTTAGATTTCAAGTGGGTCAAAACCAGTAACACATTATCATAATAACCTATAAATAACAACAACCCCAAATTTTCTCTTTGTTTTTTTGGTGTAAAAAAGTTAAATTACATGAAAATGTTTACATTACCAAACTATACTTTTACAAAAAATGTGAATAACCTGAACAAATATGAACAAACGGAAATGTCTTAAGAAAAGTAAATTTACCTTTACCAATATTCTGCCTGTTACTAAATGTTTTGTGTGATGGTAACGCACATGTGTAAATGATAAACTGATAAACCGAGGCAGAATATTGCTAAAATTATACTTGTTTTTCTTAAGACAATTCAAGTTGTTCATATTATTCAGATTTTTAAGGAAACTTTGTCGATGTAAACCTGATCATAATATAATTTTACTTTTTTTACTCTTATTATTTTACTGGTTCGGCCCACTGGAGATCAAATTGGGATGAATTTGGCCCCTGAACTAAAATGAGTTTGACACCCCTGTTATAAGGCATTATGTGAGGGGAAAAAAAATTATCTGTTGTTCATAAGACAATGCCGCAGTTTTAAAGAAAGTAGAAATACAGTGTTTTCTATAAATACAGGTCTATTTTTCTCCAGTCTCTGCCAACATGTAGTGACTCAACCTACAGCCTAGTTCATGAAAGCTTTAAAAGAAAGTGCTGTGTTTTGCACGCACGCGCGCGCGCACACATACACATACACACACACACGCACAAGCAGCAACAGTAACAGGTGGAGGTAAGAGAACCTCCTACAGAAATGTAAAACCCATCAAAAGAAAGCTTGACTTCCTGCAGTGAAAACGCTGTTTAGTGATTGAAAGATTACTTCTGACGAAAGTGATACAAAAGCATAGCTGCCTTATGCACGACAGAGAACACGGAAGTTGGATGTAGATGAGTATTTGCATAGAACTAGGAAGAAAGTATGGGTGCAGCTGTTTTTCAGTGAATATTCCCATACGTTTACCCTCAGGACGTGTCATGTTTCTATTACTTCCTCAAATCTAATCTAATCTAATCAACAGCTTGAGCTCAACACTGACTGCTGGACTCAGTTGTACATCAGTCCACAGAATTTTAGTTGAATTTTGTCAAGATTTCTGCCTGTTAAAAGGAAGTTTTTCCTCACCACTGTCACCAAGTGTTTGCTCTTGGAGGATTCTGTTGGGTTTCTGTAAACTAGCTTAGAAATCTGGTTAAACCCAAAGTGTCAAGAGGTAACTATTGTTAAGATGTGATGGTACATAAATAAATTTGATTGATTGATTAAGAATTGCATCAGACAACATATTCTGTTTCACATTATGTTTAGCTCCTCGTGTCAAAGTTGAAGTCATCTTAATGATAAAGATTAGGACAGTTAAAGGTTTGGTTTGCAATTTTTCAATGATGTCAACTGCCCATGTAAACATTGAAAGATTTTTTGTAAGCTGTAATCATTCCTTGTATTCATACTGGCTGTTAAAATGTCACTTCTTTATGCAGTTTAAGTGATGAGGGAGGATATCCACAGGCACTATTTGAAGCATGTCTGCAATTTTCATTTTCCAGTGAAGTAAAACGGAGAATTTCATCATGAAAAGATTGTCATTTTTTCTGTAAACTGTTTAAGCTCAAATGGGAAATTCTGTGAAGTTAACCTCATTGCTAGCATGTTTTGCCTAACTCTCTTAACCCTTTAACCCCTGAGACATTATTTCAGGTAACCATGCTGCTGTGAATTTGCATCTGTTTCAGTGTCATAAAAGCTGCTGTATGTGCGTGTGTTCCTTTTCTTCAGTGGTTTTGATTTACTTTGTGTTTTAAGTGAAAACAGGGTGGAATAACAGAAAAAAACTGAGAGAAATAACAAAAATAAAGCACTCAGAATGTACATCAATAAGAGATTTAGGATGCTGAACATGAACTGGAACAAACTGAGTAACAAGTATTTGAATTTTGGCCTGGTAGTTTTTGTTTTGGGGCTCTTTCTTTCTAAATCAGTTCAGCTGCTTTTTAACACCTGGCTAAACTCCAAAAAGCAGTTACACAGTCAAAACTTGGCAAAAAAACAAAACAAACAAAAAAAACAATAAAGAAAAATCACCACAACACTGCAAACAACAGTAAAAACAAAAATGACAAGGAAAATGGTGTTAAAAAAAAAAAAAAGCCCAAACTATCTATTTATATATGTGTGATTTGCCCCCCATACCACAGGCAGTGGGGGTTGCACTGAACATGCTCAAAGGTCTATGGAAAGAACTAGGTCTATTCTATTAGCACAATTTAAAAATGTTCCTATTCAGCAAACGGTTGCATTTTTTTTTCTCCATTCTTTGTTTATTCAGAGAAGCAGATCATACAAAACTTCTCTTTCAGGTACAATTCAATTTCCACACCTCAAATATGAACAAAGATGCTAATCCAAGTTTTTTAGTAGAATATAGAGCAAATATAACAAGTGTTCAGAGAACGCAAACCTCCGCCAAGCACCCCGAACGGTATGCATGTGTGGATCGACTATTTCTTTTTAAATTAAACAGTTTCAAGGTTGTTCCATACAGCAGAAACAGTTGAAGCTTGGTACCAGTCATGTGTATGTCAAACTATATTAAATTCCAATCAATATTTGTTGAGTTGTAATGAAAATGTGTCGTAAATGGGATTTTCAATGTTAAATTGAAATGTCCACAGAGTCCACATTCCACAGTGGATGTGGACAATTTTGTGCCAGATACAAGATATTGTTATAAGCTACGGCTGTATCAAATTGGAGGCTAATCGGAGTCGTTTTGAATTTTTTATGAATTTTCGAAAATTGCTCAATGATGAGATAGGACAATTAGAGATTTTGTGACCTTGCTGTGACCTTGAACTTTGGCCTACTTGGCCCAAAATTTAATGGGTTGGTCCCAGGGCCTAGGCCTATCTGTGGGTACAATTTGGTAAAGATGGTTGTTATAGTTTTCCCGTGAAGTTGCTGACAAATAAAGAAACAAACACGCAAACAAACAAACACACAAAGCAAAGTGATCAAAATACCTCCTGGTGGAGGTAATAAGTTGGCAGGAGGAGAGAGCTTGCTCTGCTTCTTCATCTACAAGATATGACACATTAACCCCTTAATGTGTAATAATGCACTGTATGTATAATGTAATATACTTAATGTATGTTTGCACTAACCTAAACAGAAATGTACATCATGTAAATGATTTCACATAAAACGGTTGAATTTTTATGAATAATTCAAATAAATAATACATTCAGAATGCTCACCACAGACACGTCAGGGGTTAAAAGGTTAACGAGACATTATCATATATTTTTTATGATTGTCTTACAGTTGATCAAGTTATAGCTAACCACTGCATGAGCTGGTAAATGTGGTCCACAGATCATATCACAATCTGAATCATAATTTTCTCCCCCACTTACGAAATGTTGGCACGTTACAACCAAGCTAAACAAGTTTTCCTCCTGTTTTCTCTGGTTTCTGGGGCTGAGGCTGCATGTATTGACTTTTTGTTGCTACTATCTGACTAGAAATATATAGCAAGAGTTCCATGGATTACCCAGACTGTGGCCAGAGTTTATGTATCTGTGTAAATCAGACTGACCGCATGTTGAACTTCAGAAGTCAGACCTGCAGCTCACAGGCCATAATTCTTCAGCAGCAGCGAAATGACACTTTACACAAACTCTGCAAGTTAATGTGAACTGAGACCAAACACCTTAGTGCAGACAGACACTAAAATATCACTATAAACTGAAATAAACCCACTAGCCCAGCGATGATGGTGACATAATGGCTAGTTCAGTGGTCCTTTTAACTCTTTAATAACGGTGATCACTGCATTTTGCACGTTACAGCATTGAAATTACTGTAACTCCTGAACCATTCACACTATCCACAAATTCAAACAGCATCAGAAAGCTGAGATTCTGAGCTTTCTGCCACTATACGAAACTTTTCAGCAGCAATGTAGGACTCTATTACAAATACTAAGGAACTATTTCAGAGACTTTCACACAGGCTAAAAAACTCCTGGAAACAACAAAAAATGTGAAGCCATAATATGGATATTGAATGTTCAAGACTAAAAAGCATGTTTGAGAAGATGTAAAATAGTTGAAAGTTTATTTCTGTAAACACAAAAAGTTTTACAGTTGTGTCTGATAATAAATATGCTAAAAACTTCAAATCCATTTTTTTTTCTTTTTTTTTTACTAAAACACACTATTCTAAGCATTATTTATTTATAATAATGATAATTAATGGCCAGATATTGAAAGTAAAGTTCTTCCTGAAAACAAAGGTGCAAAAAAAATTGGCAAAGAAAACATGAAGATGCCTAAGCGGCCTGTTATAATGGCAGTCTTAAAAGGATGAAAATACTGTGACTGCACTGATAAACATTTAAAATGAATGTGAGCTGAGTAGGGATGTTTTGACAGCGCTGCTATTTACTTATGATCTGTATAACTCCTCTGAAAACTGGATCACATGACAAATAAAGATCAATCACCATCTAAAATCATGAGATTGCCCATTCCTAATTACGACAGTATCATACCGTGAGTTACACTGGAATTCCCTCTACTAATGGCCACTTCAGATTTCAGTTCCCTTCATTAATATCACATTAGAAATCACATGACTGGTTCTTTAATAGGTGAACTGGTCAATCTAAATCACCAGAAGATATGAAAGTGAGTGTGAATTTTGTTGTTCATCTGTATTTTTCAGCTTTGTGAGGAGCTGGTGACACATCCAGGTTGAACCCCACCTTTACCCACTAGAAGACGGGATAGGCTCCGGCACCCCATGACCCTCTCAACAACTAAACTTTTTGGCAAATGAGTGACTGAGTGACTGGTTGAACATGTTGTATAGTAAAACTGAACAGATAGTAGGGGTCCTCAGGTGGTATTTCCAATTTAAGACATATTTTTGGGGTTTTTGTCAAATGATGAGACAGGAAAAAGACTTGAATCTGCTGACTCTGGTCTATGGGCTGAATATTTCATGGAAGTAAAGGCATCTCTACAGAGAAAAGGAAAAGAGAGAAGACAGAATGAAACGACAGACGTAAGAGACTCATAGCCTCTGGCTATGCATGCTATTTGATGTAAATAGATGTATATAGTTAAATTTGATCTCTGTTTAACCTTTTATTTGTTATAGTCGCTTTGGGAGCTCAAAGCCTTTCATGTAACTATCTGTCTCCAATTGTGGAAAGAAAATGTTTTGATGCCTGGCATGAAAAAAAACCCCACCTATGGCTATATTTCATTGTATATAGCTTCCTTATTCAAATTTACCTTTATATGTTGACATACGGAACATTTATTCACATTTTGAAACCACTGAGATGCTTTGATTGTATTTGTACTAATCAATATACAGTTTGGGAAAATGGAAAATAATAGTTAAATTATATTGATGGGGTAAACATTGATAAACTGCTGTATAAAGTCAAAATCCACAGTATTAAAAAGCAGGCAAAAAAGCCTGAGACGTCTGAGGGCTGAAGTGGTTTTGATACTTTTTAATGGCTCCAGCGAACAGAGGGAATGATTAGAGATGTGATGAGATATTATGTGAACAGCACATATACTTCACATGCGCTCTAAATTCTGGAGAGATCTGAAATAGAAATATCATCTTACTGAATGAAAAATAGTCACCTGAAGAGCGCAAACCTTAAGGTCATACATTTCAACAAAGATCTAATGACAGTCTTCTGAGCGCGGGGATGAGCTGGTGAAAGGAGCTGTTGTGTTCTCACTTCACAGGCCTTTTTCCATTATCCGCCACATACACAGCTCCAGCTGAATGACCCTGCTTTGTGCTTCCAAACTCTTTTCTAAAAAAGTACAAGAACATCACGAAACTCTGAAGAGCCTCTGTGTCAAGTCTCATAAGTTTACCAATATTCAACCTTGATCAGCGTCTAGACGAGCCGTGACACACAAACAAAACCCGAGCGCTTCTCCTGAGTGCACTGTATCAGATGTAATGACCCCGCCTGCCTCCTCTCCACTTATATAAGGAAAGATTACACAAGCAAAAAAACACCGCAAGGAGCAGACGAATATAGCTCAGTGAATCTGTGTGTGTGTACATTTGATCAAGCGTGCTACAGTAGAGAAGCGGAGTGTGTTTGAAAGAAAGGATGTGCATGAGTCTATATGTCACAGAGGGGTGGAGGCAGGCAGACAGAGATAGAGGGGAAGGAGGCAGGGGGCTGCACACACACTCGCTGGTTCGAGAGAAAGAAAGCAATTTATCATCTCAGCGCGGCTTGAATGTATAAACTGTTTGGGTTGTTAAAAAAATTTACATTTTATACAACTACTTTGGCAGTATTATTCCTGATGAAAGTCACAGCAGTCAAGTAAATGCCTTGAATTAGTGTGAGAACAAAAAGGGAGTTGGAATGGTTCAGGAGACAGGGAGAAGAAGAAGAAGAGGAGGAGGAGAAGGAGGAGGAGGAGGGGGCGAAGGTGTGGGTTTGACTTAAACAGCAGAAGGGCTGCTGGAGCTGCTTCCACACTTCAAGGGCTTTAGTGACAGGGAAGCTGCTCTATTCAGCACCGTCAGCAGTTTTGCTGGCGCGTGTGCGAATGTGTGTGCGCTACATGTGTGGCTATCCACAGGGAATGAAAACTCCCTATGTTGTTGTTCCATAAAGCAAGGACACTTTGCTACATAGGCGCAAAGGACAAGTCACACATACAGTACTATATGGCCACATACTGTTCAGTACAGTGATATACTGCTGAGCTTATCCCCTGGACTGATACTGGACACATTACTACAGAGGCCTATGCTTAGTTTACAGAATGAAATGCATCTTATTTTTAATCAATCACTGCTGAAAATGTTTTTATCATTGATCAAATTTTCTACAAGGGATGGACAAAAGATCAGATCAGGATGTTTTTAACACACAATATTACTGTTTCCATGCTGTTATTATTTTGGTATCACAGTAATGACTAATAAGTTCATACAAAAAATTTAAAAAAAAGAAAGAAATCAAGCATTTTTTGTTAACCCCAAAGCATTCTTCAGATCTAGAATTTATTCTCAATCATCTGTGGACACTTGCTATAAAGGTGTAGAAAACAGGACTACAAAAATATTTGGGTCTTGTTATTATTATGTCATATTATGGACAGTCAGAACCATGTACTCGACCCTGTCTTTGGACAAATCAAGAGTCAACACTTCCATCATTGGCCACTTTCATCAAACTTTGTTGACTTCTCAACCGCCTCCTTCAGCGACGACTGGTTTTACAGGCAGGTCTTCATCCACTAGACTGAAAGTACATAAGCTGCATTGTTTACTGTACTGGGTGTGATGATGTGGAAGAAAGGAACATGAGGAAACATTTGTCCAATCAGCAGAGCCATTAGACTGTATAAGGCTACACAGCTCAACTGGATTGTCCATTACCTAAACGTTAGATGACTCGACCTGTCTGATGGTGAGTTAGCTTTAGCAATTACACTTTAGCAAGTGTCGTATATTAGTAACTGTTAACACATAGTAGTAATGTTTTACCTGATGTTTCCATATAATGACTGTGAGCAAGCAATGAAAAGTGCTCATGTAAGGAAATGTAATAATAGATTTGTCAGATCTCCAGTGTAATTATACAACTAAACAAACTACAGATCATAGACCCAGTCAATTTAAGATATTTTAATGTGACATACTACAGCTGTATACTTAACCCTTTATAGGGCACTCATAGAAATACTCTGAAATTAAACTTGTCACCCTTAGTGTGTTATTGGAAGACATACCACGACTTTATTACTTTTGTGAAATAAAAAAATAAATTCATGTAGAAAATCAAGGCTAATGAAGTTACCGTACCCCATAAGTGGCAAAAAAATACAAAAAATTTTAAAAATCTGAGAATTACATATAAAAAATACAATAAAAACACATGAAAGATGAAAGGAACATGTATTTTAGAAGATTAGAACATCACTTTTTGAACACTAGAAAAGTACTCGAAGAGCGCAGACCTCCACCAAGGCAGATCACTGTCCCCCGATCACCACCAAAATTTAATCATTTGTTCCTTGTGCCAGTATCATCATTTCCTGAAATTTTCATCCAAATCCATCCATAACTTTTTGAGTTATCTTGCACACGGACAGACGAACAGACAAACAGACAAACCAACGCCGGCAAAAACATAACCTCCTTGGCGGAGGTAATTAGACCCACATAAGTGCTGATCCAGACCCCTGTCCACATCCACATTATGCCTTTAAACATCTTTCCTTACATTAGTACCATTACTTCATGGTACCTAACAAAGCAGGTACACTCACTGTTCATGCAGAGGTGGACCTTACAGACCCTGTAGACCACGTTGGACCTGAAATTACTGACTCATTGACCTCACTGTAACTGTTGTAATGCATGCAGAAATGACCAAAAATAGTCACTTGCGCGATAAAGGGTTAGGAGGACATGTTTATGGGAATCCACTGCCTACTCCTCTTGGAATCCAAACTCTGTTGTATCAGCCTTAAATGTTGGGTTACACGTATACTCATCTTTTATCTATTATCTTATAATGACAGCTTAGAAGTGAATAAAATGCCTTGTGTCTTCAGCTGTGAAAACCCCTGTTAGTTCAACCTTACCACATACTGCACAATTTAACGCAGAGACAAACCATCGCTAGGAGAAACACCTCACACTGTGTCGCGTTGTCAGACTCACTCTGCTACTAAACGATAGCAAAGGAACCATAAAAGAGCACTTTGTATCATTCAGGAGACTCTGATGAGTGAAGAAAAATGAACGTCAAAACATACAGTTGAGTGTGAGCAGTGAGTCCACAGTACGGTGTGGCGGTGGCACCCAGCAGTAAAGTGCAGCCATCCCTGGCTGGCACATAGGACACCCATTCACTCTGTGACAGGGTGTCACACCACATGATTTATGATGGGTAATTATGGTTATGGAGGTGACATCATATCCTACTCGCTGGCTCCCGCATGTATCCATGCTGTGTATATGTGTGTCTGTGATTGTGTGTGTGTCTACATGTGTGTTCGTGACTAATTAGTTATGCTGTCTGGATCCAGCAGCAACTGTCTTTGTTTTTCTACAGAACGGAAGACAAGGCATGTCACAACAACATATCTCGCAGTTCCTCCAGACGCTGCAGCAATGCACATGCGTTCACACACACACACATACACACACACACACACACGCACACACGCTAAGATCACACAACAACAGCACCTATGGGCCCACAAAACAGTCTCTGCTTAACTCTCATAATCAAATTTTAATGTTTTGCTCAACTCAAAAACAGGTTTAATATTTTTTATCATAGAAAAAGTAGTGAACACAAGCAAAAAGAAATCACCGTCCTGACAGATTTAACCATCAGTTTACCACGGTCTGAAACTGCCGGCAGTGAGAGGCGTACAATTAGAAATCCTTAGCCTGCACCTAACTACTGCTGACAGGCATGGGCACGACAAATGAGAAAAATGGAAAGATTATAACACAATTTCTCTCTCATCTGCTAATTCACCTGCCAGTTCTAAATAAAAGCATTTGTTTTAAAATGATTTGACAAACCATAGCTTTCACTCAGATTACACACACATACACAGAAGCTGCTGCTGTGTTCATTTACAAAAAGTTTTACACAGTTAAAACAACAGAATGTGTCCGAGGTTTCAAATCTGATGACTCTTGTACATGACCAAAGTTTGTGTTGAAGTCTGGGGTTTTTTTTGTTTTTTGTTTTTTTGACATAGCAAACTCTATTTCTAAGCCAACAGCTACAACCACTGACAACCATGACAACCTTTTTCTATGATGAGGACCTGGGTAATTTTTTTTTTTTTAGTAACAACAGTAAGAAAAAAAACAGCTACTTTGAGCAAGTAACCAGCTCCAAAACAAACCTCATATAAGTACACAAGCACATGCAATTCTTTCATATTGAACCTTTAACACATTACCTTTAACATTTTTTTTAATATATATATTGTCTAATAAATCTTGACACTTTTACACTGTTTGAGGAGTTTTCAGGATTAAAAAACACACTGCACAGGTCATTTGCTGCATTTAATATGTGGAGGTCACTGAGGGACACGTGAAAGCGTCTTTAATAAGCCAATTTGGAGGAAACAAAATACTATAAAAAAGAAAAAACATTAGACTGCCAGTGAGTCACCATAATGAGTAGCATTACTGTTTTTTTTGTTGTTGTTTACTGAACTCATTTCAGTATTCACTCAGAAGCATGGCCATAGCCACAGGGGCCTCATTTGAGAATGGATTCAGTAGTCCATATTTGAACTTTAAACTGCTGTTAAGGCAGCAGCAGAAAATCAAAACAGGGGATCAGGATTTAGATTGTGTGTAAAACAAAAAATAATATATATCTCTGCTCCCTGACCTGAAAATATTTTAACCAAAGTGACCTTTTGTAGCTTTTAACCCTTGGCTCAGGCAGGAGTGGAAACTTCATAAAGTGAACAACGGAGCTCCTCACTGTTGTTTTTTCAGCCAGGGCGAGTCAGACCACGTACCCACAGGCCGTCATTTAAATTCACATAAGGAAATGGTGGTTTTAGCTTTGCTGGGCTCAGGTCCAAAAATCTATGTCCACCACTGTATCACCATTGGAAAGTTTGGTATTAGAACGAAGTATAATAACCACTACTGTACCTGATAGTGGTCCGGTCCTTTTCTAACTGGTTGAATCGTTCCGGTTTGTGGACTTCAGACTCCACTGCTCAACTCTTTTGCTTTTGCGCTTATGCATCATAGAAATGTTTTTCTTTTCCTTCCCCTTCCTCTGCTGCCTCAGCATCACACTCTGCCTCTTGCACTGCTCTCGACAAGCTGTGTAATTTTGTGGATGACACAAACACTGAAGAATTGCTGGTCCATAACACTTTAGTGAGAGTGCTGCCTCTGGGCCATTACAGCTGCAAGAAGAGTTTCAGGGATGGGACACAGAGGCAGCAGATACATGGACAGTATTTCTTCAGCTGACTGACAAGACTGAAATCATTCTGATTAGACATTCGACTGTTTATGTGGATGCTAAATGACAGTGATTCAACAAAATGTCAGTTTATATGTCCAAGATGGACATCACGTTGTGGAAACAATGCATAGCAATGTTGGGATCATATTTTTAAACTACGTAATCATCCAATCATCCAGTCTTTTAAAGGTTCAATATGTAACATATTAGAAGAATTTTACTTACCAATTTAGTCACTTTTTGCTTCTAACATGTGAACAGATTGTAATGTGTCTTGAAAAATCAGCTTCTTCCTCAGCTGTCTTGGTTGTCTACACAGCAGCCGGTACACTGATTGCTTTGTATGGGATTTTGGTTGGATTTTCCATGAAAATGCTTTTGCTCACTTCCAAGTTCTTTAGTCTTTTTGTATAGAGTGGCAGCAACATACAATAGCAACTATTATTATAGAAACTGAGTCAGCTAACTCAGCTAATGAACAGCTTCCAGCACAGAACAGACCAACCTAGACTTCCACTGTATGTCTGCACTAGTGTTACACACACACATACACACACACACACACACATATACACACATATATATATATATATATATATATATATATATATATATATATATATATATATACACATATATATATATATATATATACTGTGTATATATAATGTTCTCTGTTTAAAGGGCTGGTATACAGTCATGATCTTGTGTGCAACTTTTGCAAATATTTGTCATGTGTTTTATGCACCTGAATGCATCAGTGCACTTTTAGAGCAGTGTCCAACAGATAAACTAGAAATGTACAATTCATGTGTATTGGGGACTCCAAATTTATGAATCAGAGTGAAAAAGAAGATGTTAATTTAAGGAGTTTTTTGGGGGGTTTTTTGGTTGTTTTTTTAAGTACAGAGAATTATATAATAATAATAATTATTATTACTATTCCTTTTGGCATGACAGGAGTCTTTAAGGATTGCCATGTCTGTCTGTCCAAGAAATTCATCACGTCACCTTATCTTTTTCTCTCCAATAAGCTGAAAAAATGGATTTGTTCCAACCAGAGGGCAATAATCAGATTAAGTGTTTACCTATTATTAGGCACTAATATTCGCTTAATGAACAGATTATAAAGGGTTTATACCCATGAGCCTTCTAAAGATGAAAATGCCTTCTGATGGTAAAAATTGACATGGTTACATAAGTCATTTTTATTCTGATTTATTGGTAGACTAGTATTAGATCTACATAAAATGCTGCTACTGGCATATTTTTAGACTGCGATCATATGTATACATGTAAGTTATGTTGTATATGGTGTTGTATGTATGAAACACCTTATTGTTCAAATGAAACAAAGAGATTATCTCTGCTAAGCTGAACACTGAAATCTGCCAAGAACGTACAGTACTGACTCCTGAAAGAACCTGCCTGCTCATCATGTCTGCAGATGAATGGCTCAACAGCGAACTCAGCCACATCTGTCATGTTTCGATAGTCCACCATCATCCCTGAAATAGCATGGGAACATCTCCTAAAGCCCACCAGAGGATTTTCTTCCTGAAGAACCCGCAGGTAGCTCAGAGCTCCCCCACCAATTCTTAGGTTTAGTAATCAAAAGCATCTTCACAGCCTCCATTTCCGTCTGGCTCTGCTCTAAGCCTCGCTGTATTGCCGCACAGTAGGCAGCCCGCTGAAGGAAAGGACAAGAGAGATTGTCATCGAGTCTCCTATTGCTGTGTGTTGCATGAAAACTTTCATGTGAGAGACAGCACCGATCCACTGAGAGCAAAACAAACCCCAGCACCTGAACAGTTTGCTCAGGTGTTAGTCTGCCTGCCTCCGTCTGTTATTGACAGCCTTCCAACCACCTCAGGCCCCTATGGAGCTGTAATCCTACTACTGGAACTGTTTAGCATATCCTATTTATTAGAAGTCTGCTTTCACACCTTCCTGCCTTCTGCTTAATTGCTGCCTATGTCTGAGTTTAGCTCTTTCAGGCTGTTTCATATAGTCTACCCTGTGCTAACATGAACTGACAGCAACATCAGAAACACAAACACCTACAGAATACCAATGCAAATAAAATTAAAAAAAAAAAACCTCATTGTATGTCTTTGTATCTGCATTACTTATGTTTCTTTTAAAACCCGCAGGATCATCTGAAAAATGCATGAAGCAGTAAACAGGTCTACACTTCTGAATTCTTCAGTATCCTCTTCCAGCAAAAAAAGGCATATGGAGTCTAAGATGTACAAGAAGTTTTTGCCACTTCTTAGAACCTGCAGACAAGGAGCTTAACCAGGTTAGTGGGTTTAACACCATGTGACAAGGGTATGATTCCTGACGGCTGGTTTTCTACACAAGCAAAACTGTACAATGTGTTCGCCAGCCAAGCCAGATGTCAGACATTAAATGCACAAGCCTTTCTGTTTGTAAGTAAACTCATTTTACCACCTGTGTGTTGAGTCAAGTTTCAACCTGTAAAATGTTACTTTTTTGTCAAATCAAACTGAATCGACAACAAATCACAATGTTTCCTCCTAATATCATTAATCAGCCCAGGCGGCAGAATGAAAAGTCGCCTTTCTATGTTTCCACAAACTACATGTACTGTATTTCTTCAAAAATCAAGAACTAAGATTCAGTTAGAAGTTGGGAGCAAAGTTGCCACAAACAAATAAATGTTGCCTTTCATACACAGACCAGGTTATGAATAAACTTATGGTATCTGTTGTGCAATGTGCTGTCAGTTTAGCGTAATGTACTTCTGAAAGTACAATTTATTACATTTAACTACATTTCAGCATCTTCTCATCCTAAATCACTCATCTGAAGTGTTGTTGTATTATTGCAGTCACTGCAGGTGTGTGTCTAACTATTTCAGCCAAATTGTAGTTAGTAGACACTTAAGCCACTTTTACACACAGATCCTGGAAAAAGGGTGAGATGGTAATCCCATCTTTTTTCCACCATTGACCGATTTCCACAGCCAAGACAAAGGAGTAACAGAGGTGAGACAGGCTGGACTTTTACACAGCGGACCAGCATTCTGGAATCAAAGGGGCAGTGACACAGCGCAGCATATAGTGTGATGTATAACTTATAAGTCGGAAATACCCTGAGCATAGCTTCAGAGTCAGCCCGTCTTTCACCTTTCCACAAATGTTAGTATGGATAGAGTCCTCCGTCCAAAGAGACAACAGCTTGCGGATCTCGACATCTCCCCAGTTTGACATCTTTCTGGTCGCATTGATCTGTTTGTTTACTGTACACGGCCCACGTTCATTTTTAAATCCCCCCAGCACAGGGCTTGCACATGAATGAGAGGTGTTCCTTTTACATAGTGTTCCGTAATCCTGATTCCACCTTTATCACAGCTCTGTTACTACCTTCAGAGGCGTTACAGAGCCGCGACTGAGGTGGGACCAAATGATCCATCATTTCGTTTACACAGACGTCACTCTGGAATGAAGGTGAAATATTCTTGGAATAGAACTGTTGTGTACAAAGGGGCTTTAGAAGTGCTACAAGAAGGCAGATGTTTGTTGTTTTAATTAATGCTCTGTTAAAAGATAAATGGCTTCTGACATCATTCCACCCACTTAAATGCTAGGGGGGGTTTATTTCAAAATGGTTATTTCATATTACATACTGCAGTTCTTCTAATACAGCAAACTGGAGTGGGTCCAAATGAAGTTTCATACTAAATAGGACAAGCACTACTCATTAAATAGAAGGAGTCAGAAATAAGGGCCTTTCTATAAAACAAGCTTCCTTCATATAAAGGCCTGGTACCTTTTGTACCTGTGGACAATAAAGGCCTGGGCCACAGTTTGAGGACATATGGTAAACTGGGGTCAAATTTGGCCAGAGCTCCCATTATTTTGGTTCTCCACATCACTTGACAAGTTCATGCATATTTTGGCCTGATATCGTATTGATTGAGAGACACCTAACAGCAGAACTACCATGGTGTGCATTTAAGCAAATAACAATATATAACATTTCTAACAGTATACTAACTCTGGTACTATGTAATGTATCTGCCAATCTACACCCCTGGTATCTAGAAACACTGATATGAAATGTATTTTTGGCTAAAAATGTAGAAATTTGATATTTATATATTCTCCGTGTCCATAGAGGTACAATGGTAATATTGCCATTGTGCTATTTTCCTCTAATTTCACTGTTTTCCCCTATGTTGGCACTGGTGCAGTCAAGCTGTGAGCTGAAAATTACAACAACTGTCCAAGGAGATGAGGTAATTTAGGTTGTGTCACAGTAACAATGACACATTCCAATTTGAGCATTTTAAATTCTAGCTGTATGTAGGTCATCTGTCTCAGGATGAGATGTTTTTGTATCTCTGGTCCATATAAACCACACTCTTTATGTCCTGCTTTACACGGGACACTTTTGTGACGCCTTACACAACATTGTTTGTTGTGTCCTATTTAGTACAAACTTGACAGACCGCTGTGCCACGTAAGCCTTTAGAAATTAAGATCCGAGTCTCAGTGTTTTCAGAACTTGTCTGTATCTCTTCAGCATGCTACTGTACAGCACAACACCTACTACTGTGACTCAGATTGCTGTGTCACGATAAAATGTTTCAGCACAGTGCTTGACAATGAGTTCTCTTTGTGCAGTACAGAGTGTGCCACGGTGTCTGCATTCACACTGAGGCCCGAGTCTGGATGTAGGTGGAGTGTCTATTGTGTGTCTCATTGGGCTCATGTATTGGAGACATGCTGCTATTTATTACTGTATATACTCTCGTACTTCTCACATCCCCGCACCCATGGGTCCTAGATAAACTGTTGTAAACTTAATGGACTTAGCAAACAAAGTGACTCAGATACAGATGCAGTAAACTGTCGATGCTGTCAATCACCCAGGCAGAAAACCTCCAGAGCTGAAAACTGAAGCCAACGGAGATGTGCCGAAGCTTTACATTCTTTTAACAGCCACTTGAGGCTGGTTCCAAAAAACTTGTCAATCCCCATACACCCCTGTGTTAAAATGTCCAAGTTTATAGCAGAAATAAACATCTCTACGGCCTGGTACAGCAACAAAACAGTTTTGGTCTCAACTGCTAAAACCTTGTCCATGGAAACTGTACAGGAGGGTTTTTTGTCATGTAACTCACCTTTTTATGGAATATGAAGTCTTCAACTTACACATTGCCATAGGTGTAGCTACGTTGGATGAGTGGATATTGAATAAGCCTTATGTGTTGATATCTGGAAGTGTAACATTACTGGTAGCCACTGAGGTTTGATCCAAAAAGTACTGGTTCCCATGGGCTTTCATATCAACCCATAAAGACCAAAATGACTTACTGATCTAAACTTTAAAAAAATTGGTGTAAAATGCAGTTTTCATTTCTTTTCATGGTCATCAGATATGACCCATTTGGACGTTCAGAGGCTCCGTAGTGAATGTGGAAACACTGTCATCTTCTACAACATTCATTCATCAGTAAAACCTATGGACTTGGATCAGTGACAGCGGATGGAGACGCTTGTTTTATGTTCAGTTAATGATACATTTTGCAGAAGAAGATACTTTTTCATCAATTTTCTCTGTTTTTGATATAATCACCCTCAACCTTAATTGGAGCTTTAATGAACATCTACATGTTCAGTAGATTAAATACAGGAAAATTCCTATTTGTAACAACAATTAGTGCTGCACAATATATTGTTTAAGCATCGTCATCTCAATGTATGTGTACGCAGTAGTCACATCGTAGGTCCTGCGATGTAGGAGGCAAATGAACTCAATGTGTTCTCATCTAATTTCAAGGGTATGTGACACACACTGCGCACAGCAAATCCACCAGTCACAATCATTCTTAATCAGGTTGAAGTGAGTCGCTGGTAACAACACTGAAAAATGAGTAACGAACCAGAGAAAATCACCGTAAACAAAGACTTGGTGCCAAAAAGAAAAGCAAAGTCAGTTATCTGGAATTATTTCGGCTACAAGAAGGATAATATTGAAACATGTGTTCTGTGTTGACAGTGCCTTCCACCTGTTGTCATAACGAGAGGAAACACAACTAATGTGTTTGACCATTTACGTCAGTACCACACAGCTCTTATATACTCCTCGGTATTTTTTCACATCGCAATATATATATTGCAGGGTTAAAAAAAATTGCGATGTCAGTTTTTTCCAATATCGCGCAGCCCTAATAACAATGAAAAATACAATGTGTAATATTGGAGTACATGGTGATAGATCACTTAAAGGTGCGGGAGGCTTTCGTGACCAATTTTCCATCAAATCTGTAAAACCTCAGTCATACCCTAAGTATCATGAATCTGTAAGTCTTTCTGTGATTATTCACATGAATCTCTTGCATTACAGTGAACAATTTCGAAGTGCCATCCACCATAAATAAAACCATGTATTTACATTCAGAGCCAGGAGGTAACTCGGGCATCTTCAGAATTTTTTGTCACGACGTGCATTGTGGGAAACAGAGGTTTGCGCAGTGGTTTTGTTTATGGTGGATGGCACTTTGAAATTGTTCACCGTAATGCAAGAGATTCAGGGAAGTAATCACAAAAAGACTTACAGATTCATGATACTTAGGCTATGACTGAGGTTTTACAGATTTGATGAAAAATTGGTCATGAAAGTCTCCCGCAGCTTTGAGAAAGGTTAAAGATACAGAGAAAAAAACATTTGGAAACTGCCACAAAAGTAACACTGGGTCTTTATGGGTTAAATAGAATATACAGTAAAAGACTACAGTAGTTAAAAGGGGAGTTATTTTCAGAAAGTTCACATTAGCATTAAGTTCCTGAGGTTTCACCATTAGCTTCCCATGATTCACCCTCTTGTCCAAATATGATCACTTCTGGTTCCAAAAATCCAAGATGGCCACAGCTCAAATACCAAACTCCAGGCTTCAGTATGGTTCACAAAGCAGTGGGTGATGACACAGCGACCAGGTCCATGGTCTGTGCACCAAGCATGTGGTGCCTCACACATGATTTATTTTACCTGTGTGTGTTATTGACAGACATGCTACATCATAGCATGACCGTCAATGTATGAAACAGGCTATGATGAAGTGTGACTGATTTTTATATTGTTTGTTATGATAAGGCGTGTACTAAAGAACCACAGCCATATGTTTACTGCCCTGCAATGATTTGTCGATTTGTGTCAGTCCACAGTTTATCTACTGATGCAAGTTTAATGGGTGCAGTACCCTGTTTATCCAGCCTAGAGCCCCAGGGTAAACATGTCCTATGCCCCCATGCACCCACAGACACCATTTAACCCTGTCCTGCAACTGACCACTATTGGATTGTACTGTAGAATGCATTGTAGCCCACTATGTGTGATCACTAAAAGCCCCCACAATGCCCTGCACATTAGATACATGCACTGTAAAAAAAAAAAAAAAAATCCTGTTGTTTTTATGGAAAAAAACTGGCAGCTGTGGTTTCCAGAACAATACTGTAAAAAACACATCCAACTGTAAACATATTTATGGAGTAACATGTAGATTTAACATTTTAAACATGTAGATTTAACATTTTAAACATGTAGATTTAACACTGGATTTAAATGGTAAATGGACTGCACTTATTTAGCACATTTTCTCCACCTTCATGGTGTCCAAAGCACTTTCCAAAACCACCAGGTCCGACTGGGAGCAATTTAAGGTTCAGTGTCTTCCATGGACACTTGGACATATGGACAGTTAGAGCCAGGATTGGAACCACCAACCTTTTGGTTACTGGACGAGCCACTCTACCAACTCTACCAACCCGTTAATTTACAAATTTAAAATGTTACATTGTTAAATGTTTACTTGTTTATAACTTTTTATGTATATATGTAAAAAAAAAAAAAAAAAAAAAAAAAAAAAAAAAAAAAAAAAAGAAGCAAATATGTCGTTATTTCAACATTATGGTCTTGCAATTTAAACGGCACCACATTGTTTTCAATTTATAATTTTACTTTCTAAAAACAATAGAAATACATAATTTCTACAAACAAACCTGGTTTTGTTCACAAACTCTTCCTGTAAATACTACAGCCATATTTGATTTAATCGTTAACACAAAAATCTTTTCAAATAAACAACTTTGCATTGTATTGTCACTTACAGTTTTTTTATGTTGCAGTTTTACAACTTTTTGGTGTTAAGTCTACAGTCATTTTTTACAGTGTGAAGTCAACAAAGTCTAATTATTGCTGCATGCACAACTCCTACACGCACACGCACACGCACGCACACAGTCCCAGACAGACGCTGTCCAGCCCTGGCTGTGCTGAAACAGTGCAGACAGCCCCACAAACACCACTTCATCACCACAATAGATTATAATACACAACTTCAATCTATATGTGCAGCCCTGTCTGTTATTGGCTGCAGTGGGAGTTGCCTATAAAGTCTATAAACACTGTCTATCGTCCTCTAACCAGAGTTTTTCAAACTATCTTTACTGCACTGTTTTATATAACAATAAAAGACAGCACTTCTTCTTTGTCTTTACAAACCCCGCAGTCAACGCGGATCTTATCTTTAAGATGACAGACCTGCATGATAAAACTGGGATTCCACTTTAATATCTACTTGCTGTTGAGACAAGCTAAAATATCGAAGTTATTAATAAGAATGGAGTTCCATCTTACCTGAATAGATCTGTCTTTGCCTTCGGACTGACTCCACAGTTCGTCACGCGTAATTATCCAAAGTTCCTTTCCTTTCCTATTGTCTCCACTCATGATGCAGACACATGGGATGAAAGTTTAGTCTGATTCCTTCAACTTTTTTTTGTCCGCTCCTGAGTCGGATGACTGACGGGAAGAGTTTTTTCTACCCAATCCTCCAGCTCACACACGCGTAAAAGGCTGGAATCTTCCCAAACTAAAGTTGGGCTGTTTGCCATAACTGCGCTGTTTGTATATTTCTTTGTCTGTTCGTGGCTTTTGATTTGTGTCCCGCCTTCAACTTCACCAACACCGTGCGAAAAAAAACACTCCAATGTTTCTATAATATGCCTTTAGGGAGCCTAAGTATATGGAAGACGTGTTTATATTGATTCAATGGGCTTTTTATTTCCGCCCCTATCTGGATAATATTCTATATTATGTCTGGAATATTCCCACGGGGGTTTATAGTATCAGCTCAGTAGTGATCATTTCTCACTTTATGGTAGGTTTATCTCCTCACTTATCACTATAACAGCATTCCTGGGGAGTTTGTTGTGTAAACTTGGGAATTGTGAAAAAATAACTGAAATAACAGGAGTGCTGAACGTGAACGCTGCAATTTTCTTAAACTACTGTGAGTTAAATTCCACTTTGACATGTTCCTATGGAAAATGTATTGATTTAAAGTTCATTTTAGAAACATTTCAGAAGAAGTGCATTGGAAACATGAGTATTCTATCTTTTATATAAACACATGCACCAATACAGAGATGTTAAAATGATAAGTTAACCCATAAAGACCCAGTGCTACTTTTGTGGCAGTTCCAAAATATTTTTTTATTATTATTATTATTTAGCTGTTCTTAAGTGATTTTCTTTGTATTTAACATTTTTTCCAGTAAATATCAGGTATTTTCCTACACTATAAACAAAAAGTTAAAGATATTTCCTCTTTTATGTCATTTTTTGTCATTTTTGCCATTTGCAAATAAAACTATGTCTGGTCATTAAAAAAATGTGTTTCAATTCAATTCACATGCAAAAAAGTAAAAAGCGCTGTGCAAGAATCCCAACTGAAGCTGAAAAAAAAATTGCCCAAAAATGAAAAATATCCTTAACTTCTTGTTTGTAGTGTATATTCAATTCACTGATCATGTGGCTCACAGGTGTCAAACATGTGGCCCAGGGGCCAAATCCGGCCCGCCAAAGGCTCCAGTCTGGCCCGTGGGATGAATTTGTGAAATGCAAAAATTACACTAAGATATTAACAATCCTTTTAGTTCAGGTTCCACATTCAGACCAATTCAATCTCCAGTGGGCAGGACCAGTAAAATACTATCATAATAACATATAAATAATGACAACTCCAAATTTTTCTCTTTGTAAATGTAAATATTTTCATGTATTTACACTAAAACAAAGTATAATTTTACAAAAAATGTGAATAACCTGAACAAATATGAACAACCTGAAATGTCTTAAGAGAAGTAAGTACAATTTTACCAATATTCTGTCTGTTATTAAATGTTTTGTGTATTTGTAGATCCACTGTGATCTGTAAGTTATAATGAACATGTGTAAATGATAAACTGAGACAGAATATTGTTAAAATTACACTTATTTTTTCAGTTTGTTCAATTTATTCACATCTTTTGAAAAGGATAGTTTGCAGATGTAAACCTTTACATAAAGCAAATTTACTTTTTTCGCTCTAAAACATAGAGAAAAGTTTGGAATTGACATTATTTATATATTATTGCATTATTATTTTACTGGTTCGGCCCACTTCAGATCAAATTTAGTTGAATCTGGCCCCTGAACTAAAATGAGTTTGACACCCCTGATGTAGATGTTCGTAAAAGCTGAGATTAAAGCTGATGATTATTACATCAAAAACAGAGAGAACTGAATAAAAAGTGACTTTTTCAGCAAAATCTATCATTTACTAAACATAAAACAAGTGTCTCCATCCACTGTCATCGATCCAACTCCATAGGTTTTACTAGTGAATCAATGTTGTAGAAGATGACAGTGTTTCCATGGTAACTACAGAGCCTCTGAACGTCCAAATGGGTCATATCTGATGACTGTGAAAAGATGACAAACTGCATTTTACACCAATTATTTACAAGTATTGATAGGTTTAGCGGTTCAGAAGTTATTAAATATTTTTGATCAGATGGTTTTGGTCGTCGGTGGCTGTGTGGGTCTTTATAGGTTCAGGTATTAGTAGTAGTTACTGTCTCTGTCTGGGTTTTACTATTGCATTAGGGTGTTTTGGGATTCATATTACTGCTGGATTCATGTTTATGCTGCCTTTTACAGTTTTAGATAGATAAGACTGACCTCATTTTAACTCCTTTGTATACTATAGGGTAAATTAATCTACAGCAATGCATCACAATCTGTAAGATTATATATTTGTGGCATCATTTATATCTTAAAAAGTCATTTGTTCATGGTTTCATCAGAGAATTAGGGCTGTTTTCATGTTCATGACAATACATTTTTGACTTTATCCAAGTACTGATTGATAAATCTATTACTATAATCTATATGCTGAAGCATTAACCAATCACCTCTTGGTTAATAGTGAACATTTTGCTTTAAGAGTTTCAATCTATATCAGTAATTCTGATTTGTGTACAGCACAGTAAATATAGTAGACATATTATTGATTGTTCCATACCACCAACACTTTCTATATTTACTGATTCAGGGATATCTTTTGCTAAATTTGGTCCCACAGTTACACAACAGTCAGTGAATGAATTTGGAATCTCATCTCACTGTTTATGAATGTATTACAGTTCATTGTAATATTTTGACTAAACCTTCCATTTACTTTTTACAGCATTTCTACTCTCTTCCACTAAATTTAGTACAATATGTTTTATCCTTTTTGGTTTCTTCTTTTCTATATGTAAGTCTCTTCTTCTCTGTACATTCATTTTGTAAACTTCTTAGAAGAAATCCTACAAATCCACGTTTTGCCACCCATCAATGTATCTTAAATTAGCGTCCAACCTGCATTCTACCATAACTCTGTATCATCTACATAAACTTCCAAGTTTCAGACTAACCCATAAAGACCAAGTACTACTTTTGTGGTAGTCTCCATATGATTTTTTTTCTCAATATTTAACAATTCTTAAGTGATAAGTCACTATTTATTATGAAATAATCCTCTGTATTTTGCATGTTTCCAGTGAAAATCAAGTATTTTGTCTGTATTATTTAATTTGCTGATCATGTAGATGTTCATGAAAGCTCAGATTAAACTTGAGAGTTAATATACAAAAAATGGATGTTATTTATAAAACTCTATGGGTTTTAACGGTGAATCAATGCTGTAGAAGATGACAGTGTTTCCATGTTCACTACGGAGCCTCTGAACGTCCAAATGGGTCATATCTGATGACCATGAAAAGATGACAAACTGCATTTTACACCAATTATTTACATGTATTGATAGGATTAGTGAATTAACAGGTATATTATACATTTTAGATCAGTAGATAATAAACTCACCTCTGTCTGAGGTCTGTGGTTATAAATCCATCTGCATTTAAATGTCATTTGCACATTCCCGGTTGGAAGATTTCAACTTGTTTTGCACATTACAGCTATTTTTCAGCACATTACAGTTATATTTCAGCACATTACAGTTATATTTCAGCTCATTACAGTTATTTTCCAGCACATTACAGCTATTTTCCAGATTTTTCCCAGACCTTTTTATACTTCTGATCAATAGTGTACAGTGTATAGTGTTTGCTCTTATATTTCTATTTACTCATGTTTGCTGTGATACTACACTATCTATCTATCTATCTATCTATCTATCTATCTATCTATCTATCTATCTATCTATCTATCTATCTATCTGGTTTTGGTCGTTAGTGGATGTTTGGGTGTTAATCAGGATCAACCTACATGAGTTTCAAGAATCTTGAACAATGATTTAGATACAAGAATCATTTTTTAACAGACTTTCTGAGGAAAAATCTGCTTTGGGTTCAGCATTTTGTGTGAAACCAAATAGTTTCACGCCAAACCTTTTAATAAGTGTAAACCGTTAATTCTATCTGTGAAAACAACCATGAACCACACAGTCTGTGACCAGGCTGTTATTTTGGGCTAACTTTAACACTTTCACAGGTTAACACAGGAAACACATGAACTGTTTCGATCAGCCGTGAAGGTCAGGTTCATCCTCCCCTTATGTGTTTGCACTCATGCATGTGTCTTAATGTGGGTCACTGAGGGAACATGTGTATGGATCACGCAGCATCTGCATCTGTTTCATCTCCCATCCAGGAGGATTCAGGAGGGTGATCGGACATATCTATCGAAGGAAACAAACAAAAAAAAAAAACACCTCGCACAGTTATTTCCTGTGTGACACGGGGCTTATTGCAGACATCTGTGGAGCCCGGTGTGTGTCGTCGTCATCAGGATGGTGTGTGTGTAATGACCATGCCTTATCTTTCTCATTACCCAGCCCGAGAGATGTCAGAGGAAAGCTGGAGACGACCCTTCTCTCCTGACAGAGAGAGAGATGGAAATAATTACCAATGTCTCTTGTGGAATAGGGCGTAAATTGATACACACTAAATACTGTACCTTAGGGGTCTCTCTCTCTCTTTCTCTCTCTCCTCTTTCTGTCTCTCTCTCTCTCTCTTTCTCCTTCTTCTTCGTCAGATGTATGAGACAAATGAATGCATCCAGAAGGAATTAATTGGATTTGGGAGCAGTCTCCTGCACAGTCCACCAGGACAGACAAACACTCCCTGTGCACCCCCCCTTTTTGCACACACACCTCCTCCTCCTCCTTTATTCCAGTCATGCCTTGCAGAAATGTCTGACGCCCCCCCCTTCTCTCTCTCCACCCCACACCGCCCCCACAGGATCAGTCTGTGTCCCATACCCCTCACACACACACACACACACACACACACACACACACACACACACACACACACACACATAAAGCAGCTCCCCAGCGGATTACAGCCTCCTCTCTTGGATACAGTGTTTCCATGGCAGCCACGTTTTCTGCACGTGTAAAATCAGACAGAGTAAAAGAGAGAGAAACAGACCACTCCCATCGATTCACTGGCATGCTATTGACTCAGTCTGCAGCCGCTGCACGCTTACCTACAGCAAAGAAGCACACGTAGCCGAAATATTCACACAAATACAAACACCTGACATCAGACGGGGGTCTTTTTGACTCAGGATGCGATAAAGAAGGCCCACCTTTTGTCGAGCATGCATTTGACCTTTTAAAAGTGGCCTTAATACGTGTGACTGCTCTTCTTATCTCTCCATATTTTTTCCACAGCCCTCCTGCATTAAACTATTAGATAAAAGGGTGAGGACATATTCACATCATGAAAGACACAGGGACAAAGGCAGACGTTGTACTTTTCAGTTCCAGCTGATTTTATTTCCTTCTTGGAAGAAAAAGAAAAACAAATAAAAAAACAACAATCTGTACAGAGGTCTGAGAGGCAGTGATTGACCCAAACATTGGCTGGTTTTTGAGCATTAAACGTCAAAAATGATATTGGCATGATTGGACAAAAACATGATCATACACAGCATATTGCACGAATGAGAAAATAAAATAGGACGATAGAAAAGATGTCTCAAAGGTAAAAACAAAACAAAAGAAAGAAAAAAAAAAAAACTCCTGGACCACAATCATCTTCAACATAAGGATGTCCAAAGATGGCTGTCCTAGTGCCTGTCGTTGATCATCATCATACATAAAACACACAATCTTTGCTTATAGTACAGTCAGTTTACATAAATATCTTCATGTTATTATTCTTTTAAAAATCTTAAACACAACAGCTATAGCTACATATACCTGAATCTGAAATACAAATGCTATTTGCCATGCCATAATATAGGAAAACAATTAGCCTGCTATACTTAACCAACAGGTACAGAAAGGTTAAATACTATTTTTTGATGCAATTTGCGCAATAACAGATGAAGCACTTCATACATCTCCCTCCCTCCAAGTCTAGGCAAAGTGGAATGAGTGTGAAATTCCATCCAGTGGTTTAAATAAAACTTATCTTGATAAAAAGCACACAGAGGTATTAGCTCTATCCAAACAGTGACTCTCTGGGATCGTTCACTCTTTATACTTTAGGTCTATGTGTACAACACAGTCACCACTCAGGACTGGGAGCCTCAGTGGCACTCTGTTTACTTGGCTGGTGAAACTGGAGTCACTGTGCCATTAAGAAGCATGTGGGTAAATACTGTAAACACTGTGTGAGGTCAGATTGTGCCAAACAAACCCCCCTCTGCACGTCTAAACACCAAATGTAGATCCAAACAACAATGTTGTATAGGCTACCCACTCGCTGGAAACCCCCTTCTATAGATTTTGTACAAAAATACAAGTAGAAAATCATGACACACTCAAATCTCCTTAAAAGTGAGAGAAGTCAGACATTTTAAATAAGATACACTTCTAGCCCTTCCGCGCTGGATACAGACAGGTGTATGTGCACAAACACAAACGAGACCTGTACGAGAACAATACTTCTATGTATAAAAAAGTTTGGCCGGTATAAATACATCAATATAAAAAAACGCCATCTGACACAGAGGAACTACAAAGTTGAAGCACTAGGCAGAAAGGATGCGCGTCGGGAAAACATTGGTCCTGAATTGTGCACTGAGTGTTTAAAAAGGTTCAGAAAAGGGTTTCTGAAGTTTGGAGTCAGTCTTTGTTTTTTAAAGTCCTGCCGTTGAAAGAGAAGCTGGTGATAGTGAATAATTGTGTCCTATGGTCACACAAATTGCGTAAATTACGCAGCAATGAACATTTTTACGCATTTAACAACAACAAAATCCTCCGCATCTCGGAGGGGCATGCGTGTTGATATTGAAACTATTTTGAGTTTGGAAAAAAACTACACCTGAATAGCAACTTGATGGTCAATGTGAATTGGCTATATCATTAAAGAAAACCCAACACGACTACTTGCTCGTGAGTGTCACTCTTCCCGACCCAAAAGAACATTAATATTCAAAGTTCAGTCTCAACCGCTGCGGATTGGATTGAGGGTTTTTGCTGAAGTCCGTGTGTTTCACTGCTCTCCGCTTACATTCACTCCTCCTCTGTGTCCAAATGCAAACTAAGCATTTCCCCCGTCTGCGCGTTCCCGTCTGAGCGCCAAGCGCACTGTGGCTGTCCAAGTCTGAGCCGGCGCGTACCTGGGCTTCAACGCGTACACAGACCACCTTCTCTTTCCTGTTTTCACTCTCCCTTATTTAGTGAAAGGATGGAGGAAATATTCTGGTCTGGTCGCACACATGTCTTGGGGGGATTGAACAGTTTTAAACATCGGGGGTCGGTCGCGGTTCCTCTGCACCGTTCAGTAGGTGAACACCAGGTTGGAGATGGTGGACTCCAGCCAGTCTCCTGAGATCATCTCGCTGACCTCCGGGGTGCAGTAGTCGGGGAAGTCGAAGTGAGACCCCGCCCCGCACTCCCCGAAGCTCCAGTCCAAGTCCCGGTCCAGCTCCGCGTCGGAGAAGCCCATCCCGCCCAGAGACATGCTCTCAAAGCCGGGGCTGGGGTTCAGGTCGAGCCGCTCGTCTTCGAACTCTTCATCTGATGATGAGGATGACACGGATGACGAGGAGTGGGAGGCTGAGGGGGTCGGGGAGGAGGCGCGAGCGTACCTGAGGCGCGCGGTGTGTGACGGGGACTGGCTGGCCGCAGGGCTCTGCTCCTCGTACAGACTCAGGGGGTCACTGGACTCGGCCGAGCTGCTCAGAGTGGGACTGGCCGGGACTCCCACGGAAGGAGGCCCGCTCTCTAGGCTGCCCGCTCCTCCGAACATGTGGCTGCGCCGGGTCTCTCCGCTGCGCTTGTCTGGAATCTGCCTGGCCCCGGACACTGACCTGGATTTGAAGAGCGCCTGGTGGTCACCGGGAGACGCGTAGTCCTGCTGGCCCGGAGCGCTCGCCTTGATGCCACTCTGCTTGTGCGTCCTGCCCACTCCCTTGGACGCAGGGCTTCTTTTCACGCCGGCTTTGGAGGTGCGCTCTCCACTCTTCTCTCCGCGCTCCGCCGGCTGCTTACTGGCGGCGGTTCCAGACTTGACCTTCTTTCTGGGTCGGTACTTATAGTCTGGGTAGTCGGCCATGTGTTTGAGTCTGAGCCGCTCTGCCTCACGGATAAACGGGATCTTGTCTGTGTCTTTGAGCAGTTTCCAGCGCTTCCCCAGCCGCTTGGAGATCTCCGCGTTGTGCATGTCCGGGGACTGCTCCATAATCTTCCTCCTCTCGATCTGAGACCAGACCATGAAGGCGTTCATGGGTCTCTTGATGTGCCCCGTCGGAGTTTTGCACCACGCCAAGTCGCTCCGCTCCCCGGAGGAAGGGGACTCGGGGGTCGGAGACGCATCCATCTCCAAGTCCATTTCTCCCGTGTCTGTGGAGTCTCCGCCGGGAGAGTGAGCGTGGGCGCTCTCTGTCTGGCTCATGTGCTGCACCATCCTGTCCTCCAAGAAGAAGTGACTGCAAACACTCAGTTCAGTGCAGTGCTTTGACAAAGTTCAAGTGCGCAAAAATGTTTGCAAAAATATTCCTCACTTGTTCTTTTGCGCTTTAGAGGCAGATCACTGACAGTGCAGGCTTTAAAAAAAGTTCTTTCAAGTCCTGTCTCTGTCTCTTTTCAGTTCAGTCCGTTTTTGAGACGCCTGGTGTCTTAACTTTGACCAGTGCGCTTCACAATACAAAACTTAAAATCCGGCAACTTTCAACTGCCTGTGCGGCTGAAAACTCGCCCAGTAAGTTTCAAAAGGCGCCGCTGTGGGCAACAGCAGTGCGAGTCCCTTATGTGAACCTGGCTGTCTGCAGCGCAGCTTGTCTGTGCGGTTGAGGAACCATGTGGTTGAATGAAGCGGCTGCGTTTTCTCATAGTCTCCCTCTTTCCTGTGCGCTCTGTGATATTACTGTAAACACAACAACGAGAACCTCGCCGTTTTATACCCTCATCGCGAGATATAAACGCCAATCCGCTGCTGTCTCCATCCTGATTTTTCAGTCAAACCACGCCCCCTCGCCTCCCATTGGCCGAATAAAAAAACTGGTAATAATAATAATAATGTGCAATGAGGATCGGTGTGTCTGACCTCATTCCTGTCAGACTCCAATGGAAGAAAGACGAACTTGGTGTGTATGTGTGTGTGTTTAAAGGAACACAGTGTCCTTTCCCCTACTGCAAGGGGAAGCTGCAGGGATATACTTAGAACTACATTAGTTTCATGTGGATCAGTATTGACTAAATTTAGATTGTGTGTAATACAAGGGGGACAAGGAAATGCTGAGAAAACACAAAAACAGCCACAACATGTTGTGTTAGTCACACTGCAGTGTGGTGAGCAGGGATGTAGTGGAGGGTAAACCCACCCAAACATAGTTCAACCAACCTGTTATTTACAAATCATTACGACACCAGCTCACATCATTACATCAGAGTGGGAAGTATAAACAGACACAGGTTACAGGACGATGAGCTTTTATTTACACTCTACATCAGTGCATTATGGTGAACCAGAAACCAGCAACCTGAAAACCAGTAATTATGAATATTATGAAAGTGGGAAGGAAAATACATCACACAACTAGTGTCAGAAAAACAGCAAGGAAAGAAAAAGTCCAAGCATCACCCTCTCTCTGCAGTGCACACATTCTCTATCCTTCACAGCCTACAAACCCCATTATGTTAACACAATCATGTGGGATCATGTTACAGCCTGTGTCGCTAGATGTCAGGCTAGAGCCAAAGGGAGCTGATGAGGTGTACATTGGGGGGTAAATGTATGTCTGCATGTGCATGTGTGTTAACATGTACAGCAGATTGATCTAATCGGCTGCTCGGGCTGCAGTCATTAAACGGTGCAGGTGATGTCATTTAGCTGGTGGCGGAGGTTTTCTCTTGATCCGGCAAACATAACTGAGTGACATAAGTGTTTTTCACACCTTCATAACACAGCCTGCCTGGTTGGCTTGGTGATAAATAAAAAGAGGTCAGTACATGATTGGGAAATAAGCCACCAATATGCAAAAGTGTCTTCTGTTTACTGACAGACTATTTATATTTTCTGATTAAAGCTTCATGTAGGTGCAACATTATACAGTTATGTAAAGTGTACCCCTCTGCAATAAGACAACCCTTACAAAGGATTCATCAATGCTTATAATTAGGTTTTTAACAAGGTTGTAAACTCTTTATAAATTATCAATAAATCCTATAAAGACGTTATAATACATTTTTCACATATCCATTGAGTCTCACTATTTGATCAAGTCAGTACTATAGTGTATTTATTGATTCTGTTACATCTCAAATCTTGTTGCTTTATGTGATGCTGCATTGCAATACAACTATATGAAAGACTCATAAATGCTTTGTAATCAGGTTTATAATTAGCTGGTAAATTATTTAGAAATCACCAGTAAGCTGCTGTGAGATGGAAAGAAAAAAAACCCCCGAAGTATACGAATGAACTGTTGTGTTATGCACTTCAAAATAATATATAAAATATTTCCTTTTACTAATAACTGGTGGTATCTCGTTAATACACTGTCTTACGCTTACACTGAGGTTCTATTTGCTGAGTATAAATGATGGTACCTCATTAGTAAATGGTTCAAGATGCTGACTGATAAAGGAGCATGATGAACGGTACCACCTTGAGACGACCCTTAAAAAGGATTTATATACGACATGTAATTAGTATAATATAATAAGACATTCATTCACAATTACAAAGAACATCATTTTAATGTATAGTTAGAGGCTCACTGGCAAAAGCAAGTCACTGCTAGGTAGGTAGGTAGGAGATAGATAGATAGATAGATAGATAGATAGATAGATAGATAGATAGATAGATAGATAGATAGATAGATAGATAGATAGATAGATAGATAGATAGATAGATAGATAGATAGATAGATAGATAGATAGATAGATAGATAGATAGATAGATAGATGCAACAGGTCACTGCTGGCCTTTTTTCAAACAGTTTACAAATGGTATTAATTTATTAACAAATGCCGTACCATTCTGGCTGATAACTGGGCATAATACAGCAGGATAACTCATTAGTAAACTCAGACTGAGCAGAATATGTAAATGAGAAATGCAGCAGTCACTTGAATTTACTTATTGTACAGTGGCACCCAGTTGGATGTCTATTCTTAATTCATGACAGGATTTATGTCGGGCTAAAAACAGTCATACACTCTTTAAAATTTCACCACTGAACCCCTTTACCCCCTCGGTGCTTACATAAATCAAACACATAAATAATAATGAGCTTCTTCATCAGTCTATATCTTTAGCTGCCCCAATTACAAGCATGCACCTGCCATTGGATTACACACTGTTTGCTATCTCTTTCTATCTCCTTCTCGGGCTTATTGCACTCTTAACACACACATATGTGGCGTCGTACAGGCAGGTTTGTTTAAACAGGTGCAGCAGGTATACCTGTAATCTTATCTGATGTGTGAGGAGCAGCTGTCAGGTAGCTTTCCACTCTGTCACTGGCAGATGCACTGCTCTGGCAGCAGCACTGGGATACCAAGAACCCACATCACGCTGGCTGGCTGGCCTATCCCTATCTATCGCTCTGTCATCTTCAGAGCTGCTGCCGGAGCCATGTGTTTACCCCAAATACACCGGCGCTTTGTCTCAGCTCTGTTGACGCCTAAAGGGATAGTGTCATTATGAGAGAGTGCTGTGGGAGACTGGGGCTCTCAGACAGAGAGAGAGAGAGTGAGAGAGAGAGAGGCTTCTGAAAAGTGTGTGTGACTCAGTGTGGTGTGGGTTTTACGAGGATGATTTGCTGATGTTGATATTTCTGGGTTAAAGCTGCTCTGTTTACTTAAGTAAGGCTATTTTAAGGAATAAAGATATTGAAATAAGCTGCGTTTTTTTTTTTTTTTTTTTTTTAGAGCTGTATTAACATCAGAGCTGAAATGCTTTTGAAGACTCATCTTGGGATGTTGATGCACTCTATTAAAACCTGCATTGATCATTTGATTTAATTTTATGGGGGATTAAAACTTGAGCAGGTCACTGATGTCCTATTTAGGGTTGGGGTCAGGGTGAGCTGATGTTTAGGTTGTGTTATAGCCAATTGCTAAACATAGAAAGCAGAAACTGACCCTATCAATTGATGTATTTTACATGCATTTTAACCTGTTAATCTATGTCTCAGCTCAAGATCCACAAACTTTCACTTGCGGTTACATATCAATGAAATGTGGGATTTTAAAAGGTAAAAAATAACAAAATAGATGAACTCCATATGGACGGAAGAAGGGGACATTATTCCACAACTGAAAGACAGTGTTTTTAATATGCGATTTTTAATAAAACATAAACCTTAACCCGATATGTCAGGCTAACCCTAGAGCAAACTACAGGCTGAAGGAGCTTCACCATGTGTCTGTGTGTGGAAGTCTGCTTCTGCGCAGGGAGTTGGGTTCACTGTAACCAGGGCAGACCGCATTAAAAACGGGGGAATACAGTCGACACAGTGTGTCTGTAACTCGACGGGTGAAACTGTGAATCCAGCAGGAGATGGAAATGAAAGACGCGGGGATCTGCACTGAGCAGAGAGCGAGCGTATGCGTCAGAGTGAGCGTGTTTGCTGCGGCGTGCAGTCAAACAGAGGTACTTATTAACATGTAGTTGCCTTTTTCAACTGCCTAGGAATGACGTGCCACTTTGACCCGAGTGCTCGTCATCCAGGGGTCAAACACAATGAGGCCTTTGTGTACAGCTGTGTGTGCGTGAGTGTGGAAATGTGTGTCCGGCTCTAACTGAATTGGAGCTTTTCCAGGGATTGAAAGTTTTCAAACCAGTGGGAAGTCCCCAGTGCCCTGTTGCAGTTTAACAGAAAAACTGAAGACTAAGCAGTGATTTGCATACACTTGCTTTGTGGCTGTGACTCATCCGCAGTCAGTTCGTCCCCACTGTGTTTTGTGTGGATGTGGCAGACAGTGCAGGTGGCCATCTCACCATATCTCCCACCTACTGCTGTCATCCCTTACACAACAACACCAACAAAGTCAGTTATTTTTAAGTTGCCATGGAACATACAGTACCTAATCCCTCCGTATATCCGTCTGTCTTAAGTCCTCAACACTGACAGCTAAACACACAGAAATCAAGACTTAAGATAGCTGTTTTTATTCTCCCCGTCTTCCTTTAGTTATCCTTTGAAATTAAGCACACAGGCAGTGGAACACAATATAATGTAATTCCACATTTCAATTCTAATATATAGGATAATAGGACATGATTTATATGCAAGCCTATGGCTAACAGGCCGGGAGAAGAGAAATGGATTAGTATCACATTATGACATGAAAACTACCATTGTAACAAGATGTTTTTCATGTACTAACCACATATTTTCATGTTGTTGTGACATAAAAACTTATTCTCATAAATTAAATGACAATCACAATATAAGCTGCAAGTTTCGTATTATAGCATGGTCAAATTTTTATACAAGTTAATATGTCACAGCAACATGAAAGTATCTGGTTATAACATAAAAATATCTTTTTAGAACCTGAAAATATTTTGATATAGTTTGAGGAATTGTTTTAACCAGAAAAACATCTCATTAAACCTGAAAAAGGTCACACAATGAGAAAAATGTCAAGGTATAATGTGATTCTAATCCATAACGTTTAAGAAATAGGCTTCCAAAATAATCATATTGGAATATTTGGAAATAACGTAGCCATCATTTTATTAGGTTCCATTTTGTTCCACTGGTTTTGTGTACTGGCAGAGATGTGCTCCCATAGCTGACCATCATTATATGTTAGTATATTATAATATAATCAGAATCCGCTGATTCTTGATATTCCTTTTTTTGAGGGTTGACTGGAGTGGCTCACGTTACATCATGTTACTTTGCACTTTATAGCCTTAAATCTATATTCTCTGCATTGAAAAGCTGTAAATATGTATGTTTTTTGGGCCATGCATCTGGTGCTGGATCTCAAAATTGATAAAAGTAGAAAACAGACTGATGTGCACACCAAATAGTTCTTGCTGAAAGATTTGATTTTAGTGTGGTCATGTTTTAAATACTTTAAATGTGCATAAATATAATGACCTGTATATTTAATGACTTTTTCAGTGTGATTTGACTGATGCCAGTTGATAACAGGTGTTATATATATTTTGTAATCTGACAATAATATAAGATGCTGACTCCCATAAGCCTAAGGAAAAGCTTTAAGATTGAAGCGTTGCAAATGAAATCATTCAGCAGGAACAATGTGATGTTCAGATCTTGCATTTTCTGGTTTGATTCAGGTCTTCTACTTCCATGTATGCATTTGAAAGTTTGGTCTACGTCTGCAGAAACAGGATAAACTATTAACAAAAAACTACAATATTCTTGTTGTTTCCTGATCCTTTCTTTCATTCTTTAATCCGTGGATTCACCCTGACTTCCATGGCGTTTTATATCCAGGAGAGCCACAGCAATGTCTCGGAGTGTCCTTGAGGGTGTAACACGATAAAACTACAAGTGAACGTGAGAAGATACAGTGCAGAGCAGAAGGAAAAACTTTGAAAGAAGAGGTTTGATTGACAGGATGAAGCGGAAGAACT
Source organism: Sphaeramia orbicularis (assembly GCF_902148855.1). NCBI lineage: Eukaryota > Metazoa > Chordata > Actinopteri > Kurtiformes > Apogonidae > Sphaeramia > Sphaeramia orbicularis. The sequence goes on from NC_043967.1 coordinate 27,408,761, forward strand.
GAAACGATTTGGATCCTTGTGTCCGCACTTGCTGTCTTTTTTCTTCACAGTAATCCAGACGATTCGGTCAAAGTAGAAAAAAGGCGATGTACGGCAGTCGAAGGGGGCAATGAATGAATGAGCAGGAAATGGAGGTGTGGTCAGGCCGACGCCACTCCCCGGGAACTCCCAACATCCCTCGCTCCAGATGGTGACAAGGCAGGTCAGATGATTGCTGTGTCACAGCAATGCAGAAACCTCACACAAACCCAGACACACACACACAAGTGCATATAAACACAATGATGTACGCACAAATTCACACTCACAGGCAAGACAGCACTAGTGTATGTACGAGTGTACCGCTGCAGGACCCAGACGTGCTACAGAGTCAAATCGAGACCACAGATACACACACACATCAAACTTACGCGCACACACTCTCTCGCTCACACACTCTCAACCACTCTCACAGCTGCACTCTACTACACTCAGATACAACGATCGCTTTTTTGGGGGCATTGTCTAAAAGCCAGAGGAGTGGGAAGGAGCGCAGAATGAGAGGAGAAGGAGAAGGAGGGGGAAAAGGGAAGGAGAGGGAAAGCAGAATTAGAAGATGGAGAAGTCGTCAACGGAGCTTTTTTTTGCTCTTTTGCAAAAGTCGTCCTTGAGCTCATCAGAAGGGCGATCAGCGACGGGTGGAGGACGAACACTTTAACTGTGCATCATTTCGGGAGTCTCTCAACCTGGATCCACATGGAACAAACAACGTAGGTGGCACTGGGAATGGATATACTGCAAAACAAGAAAGGAGAGACTTTTTTCTTTTTTGGGACGAAAGTTGCATCAGAGTTTGGAGTTTGCTGCGTCGCTGTGGTTCTGCAGAAACGGCGATGGCTGCGTTTGCAGAAGAGTCTGGGAAAGAGACAGAAAAGCATCATGAAGAAGTCTGACAGCGAGGGGAAAGAGGCAGATAGAATATGGAGAGTGTGTGCACGGGAAGGGGGATGCGGAGGCAATGTTGCATCAAATTTTATCCCAAAAACCTCAGCTGCACAGAACAGAGTAGAGACAGCCTGTTTCTACATCTGTCGATCTGCTGCATGTCTACCTTTTCGTTGTCCCTCCTGTGCTCTGTCTATACATTCACATATTAGACTCATATACTCATGCAAACATTTGCTGACTAACCTCTCAATTATACACAGACACTACATAACCCCCCTCCTCTCCTCCTCCCTTCTTCCTCATCTTCCCTCCCTTCCTTCCTCCTCTGTTGCAGGCACATCCTCCTCTTCCTCCAGGCAGCTCAGGTCAGGCGGTGCTGGTTCTGTCCTCACGTAGCCCAGGGAGCGGTGTCCTCAGCTCAGGCGAACGGAGGCAGTGCCGCTGCAGGGGTCGATGAGGACCAGGCGTGGAGCTCTCTGAGGCTCTGCAGCTCCAGACAAGCTCCAGACGCACTGACCTACATCAGCCTCAGTCAGACTCAGAGAGAGAGAGAGAGAGAAAGAGAGAGAGAGAGAGAGAGAGAGAGAGAAGGATGGGGGTGCTGGTGCGGGTGCAGATAGAGAGAGAGAGAGAGAGAGAGAGAAAGGATGGGCAAGAGTGATTGAGAGACTGGTAAGCATGGAAATGGTTGCAAAATAGCAAAATAAGTGCAGGTTGGTGTAAGGGGGTGGGGGTGTAAGAGAGGTAAAGGCAGAGAATTTTAATCAACTACATTAAAAAAAAAAAAAAAACTTACTGGATCCAATTCCTAACTAACTCTCAATGCTTGTTTGAGCCTGCACAGAGTAATAACACTTCAAAATTCCCCTTTTGTCCTCATGGTTTTTCTAATCTTTATCCTCGCCTCACTTTTCCCCTTTAGCCTCTCATCTCTCCCCATGTCTCTCCTTCTTCTCTCATCTTCTCCCTCTCTTCCTCAGCTTGATGTTCATCATACCACCACGAACGTCTCTCAATGTGGGAGGATTAGTCTGTCTCTGGCTGCCTGCTTATCTGTCTGCTCTGGCTTTCAGCTTGCAGAAGAGAAAGGAGGCGGATGAGGAGGAGGAGGAGGAGGAGGTGTGCATGTGTGGCTGTATCAGCTCGTTTCAGCTTATTGTGAATGTGCTTTTTGCCTCAGCAATGCAGAGCGGAGCAGCACTGCGGCAGCAACACAGAGAGAACATTTTGTTCTGCTGTATGTTCACTACAAGCAGGTGAGGATATGTATTTGTCTGTGAAGCAGCTCCATGTGCATCTTCTCCCCTACATAGACTGATCGTGTCCATCCCTGCAACACCTCAGCAGTGTGTGCTTGACCCGTTGGTTGTGATCATTCGTCCCCAGTGCCGGCATCGACACTAAACACAGATCAATACCACTACTGAGGCAGATAGATCAGGCTAACGTTAACGCAACTCCCCCAGGACCCCATGTGGCAGTGAAAGTCAGTCTCTGAAGCAACATACCTCAGTCACAATAACAATGTCTTTATCCTGAGGTGAACAACCATAGGCCCTGGGGACTTAGAAAAAAAAGGCCAGTATATTGGAAGGCACAGTGAAATCCAGTTGGGTCAGAGTATCCTAATAAGGTCAGTGACTCACAAAGAGATTTGAAAATTGAAGACGGCCCAAGCATTTTAACAGTTAGTTTAGTTTCTTCTGTAAAGCCTACCTGATTTATTGTGAGCTGCAAGTCCATTCCAGTCCATCTACGAAGGACTAACCCCTGTGTTATGGCTCTGGACATACTAGAAGAACTGATTCACTGAGATTGAACAGATTATTGGGTCTAAAACAAAATACTGGTGGATAACAAAATCCTTGTAAGACCTTCTACAGTTTCCTCTGATTGTCAGGTCAACATAAAACCTATCTATATAATATTTCACCAAATTTACTGCTGCTAGATCATATTTATCTTAAGTTTGAAGGAGCAAACCGGTCATGAGCTATGTGACATTTTCCTAACATTTCAGTTTAGACAAAAGAAAGAAAGGCCAATTTCTTTTGAAGTATTAGTTCCAATAAAATACTTTTGTCAGTGAAGGGTAGATAGAAGTCAAATTCTATCTCAGTGTCGCCATGGAGATGTTTTTATGCCATCTTAAGCTCCTTTTCCTCTGAAGTGGTTCCAGGGCTAGTTCAAGGCCAGTAAGAAGGCTAATATCAAAGTGTTTTTTTCCTGTTTCCAGCACTAAAGGTCTAGCTTGGAGCCAAAAAAAAAAAAAAAAAAACAAGCAAAACAAACCAAAAAAAAAACCATTTGTGGGCTGGTACCAGTTCCTTGCTGGGTTACAAACAGGATATAACCAAGCACTGGGGGTGAGACTCTACCAACGGTGCTGATCATCTGGTTAAACAAACTGTAAGTGAGTTGCTAATATTAGTGACCAATGGCAGAACCAATGTGCCTCGACCCAGTCAGCCATCACTCATTACAAAATGGTGAGAACAGCGTTATCTCAGCAAGACCTTCTAAGATATGTCCCATTTTAGTGGTTAACATAAGATATATTTATTTATCTTATTATAAAATCTCTCTACATTAGGATGTTTGATGATGTTTCAACTGAAATAGTGCTTTTATACATGGATTTGGACTTGGACAGTTTACTTTACTTGTTCAAATAAAATGAATGCAGTTACATTATACATAACTTTTAACCTGGGGGATGTTGTTTATGTTAATTGTAGTTCTTGTTAATTTATTTTCCTTACTATGGATCATTGGGCTTGTTTAAGATTCAGTTAATTCTGTTAGAATTTTCTAAATGCTACTGTGACTGGGTCCATGTGAAGTACAGAAAACCACCACCATGGTTTAATGAAAGCCATATCTCAAAAACATCCACCAAAATATCCTTGTTCTCACTGAGGTAAAACCAGCTAGGACCAGCCGGGTCTTGTGTGCCGACAGCCAGTGAGATATGTAGGCTGTCCCACTAGCATTAAAGACAGAGGTTAAGGGGGACACATCTTCGACATGATCGAATTTTAATGACGCACTAATTTAAAATGTAGACATCTATGTTGTTGCTTGAAAAAAACCTAAAACTAACAACATTTGGTGGAAACAACAGCAGTACTTAGACAGTTACAACCAACAGGTGTCCAGCCTACATTCAATCACTTGTCTCTTTCCATCACCTGTGAACGTATACAGTGATGTAACTCCATGGTGGTTATAGGCCAATGGAAAAGCAAATTGGATCTTAGAAGGCCTACAAGAAGAACCAGCTTGATATGAGCACTAGCACTGGCCCTGGACTAGCACTGGAAAAGGGGTATTAGGGTTAGTATTAGGGTTTTTTAGGAGCCAGAAGTGATCAGTGTTACTTCTTAACCACAATTACAGTAGTCTAACTAATACTCTAAAAGTTTAACACTAACCCTAATGCAAATGCCTGCTGGGAGAGGTTTTTTTTTTTTTTTTTAATTCATCAGTCCTAAAAGTCGGAAGCCTTCATATTAGTTGTGAAGAAAGAAACTGTTTTACTCAACCATAGTGACCACTGTATGACCTGCAAAAAGTACAATGTCAGCATCATTTGCGAACATGATGTTGTGATGGGACAGGTGCTTATAAGACTCAGCAGCATCTCAACATTTCTTTAACCCATAAAGACCCAAACAACTACTGGTGACCAAAACCAACTACTGATTTAAACTGCAGTTTGTCATCTTTTCATAGTCATCATGACCATTTGGACATTCAGAGGTACTGTAGTTACTATGGAAACACTGTCATCTTCTACAAGATTGATTCACCAGTTTGATGAATGACAGTGGTGGATGGACTCACTGGGTTTATGTTCAGTTAATCATAGATTTTACTGAAAAAGTCACTTTTTCTTCAGTTTTCTCTGCTTTTGACATAATAACCGTTGAATTTAGTCTGAGCTTTAATGAACATCTACATGATAAGTGAATTAAATATAGGAAAATACCTGATTTACACTGGAAAAAAACTCAAACTAAAGAGGATAATATTACAATAAATGGTAATAAATCACTAACAGTACCATTTTCATCTGCTTATCTTGGTCCCGGTCTTGGGGGCAGCAGCCTCAGCAGAGAAGTCCAGACAGCCCTGTCCCCAGCCCCCTCCACCATCTCTTCCGGGGGAATCCTGAGGCATTCCCAGGCCAAACCAGAGATATAATCCCTCCAGCATGTCTTGGGTTGGCCCCGAGGTCTCCTCCTGGACAGACATGTCCGATACACGTCCCCAGGGAGGCGTCCAGTAGGCATCCTCACCAGATGCCCAAACCACCTCAACTGGCTCCTCTCGATATGGAGGAGCAGTGGCTCTACTCTGAGTCCCTCCTGGATGTCCGAGCTCCTCACCCTATCTCTAAGGCTGAGCCCGGCCACCATGTGGAGGAAACTCATTTTGGCCACTTGTACTCGTGACCTCATTCTTTTGGTCATTACCCAGAGCTCATGACCATAGGTGAGGGTCAGAACAACTGGGCACAGGGCACTCTACCCTTTTCTGGCTGAGGACCATGGTCTCAGACTTGGAAGTGCTGATCTTCATCCCAGCTGCTTCACACTTGGCTGCGAACCACCCCAGCGAGAGGTGGAGGTCGCTGCTCATTGCAGCAAAGAGGACCACATTATCCACAAAAAGCAGAGACAAGATCCTCCCACCACTGAACTCGACCTCCTCCAACAACCAGCTACGCCTAGAAATTGTGTCCATAAAAGTTATGAACACAACCGGTAACAACGGCCAACCTTGGCAGAGTCCAGCCCTCACTGGGAACAGTTCCGACTTAGTATTGGCTACACAGACCAGACTCGCACTACTCCAGTACAGGGACTGAATGGCCACTAGCAAGGAGCCATTCACCCCATACTCCCAGAGCACCCCCCACAGCATGCCCTTGGGGACATGGTCATAGGCCTTCTCCAAAACACATGTGGACTGGATAGGCAAAGTCCCATGCCCCCTCCAGCACCCCAGTAAGGGTATTGAGCTGGTCCACAGTTCTACGTCCAGGACCAAAACCTCATTGCTCCACCTCGATCTGAGGTTCAACTACTGACCATAACCTCTTCTTCAGTACCCTGGCGTAGACCTTACCATGGAGGCTGAGGAGTGTGATCCTGAATAAATCACTTATGAAAGGTTAAATGTAGAGAAAAAATCATTTGTGAACTACCACAAAAGTAGCACTGGGTCTTTATGGGTGAAGATTCATGATTCAGTTACAGGAAAGAGTTTGATACACAGCAGAGCTCTGTTTCAGCCTGATTAGATTCTTCATTGCCTTGCTCTAGCCACAAACAGTATTTAACCAACAGACAGCACAAATGTTCTCATTATTCTTTACTAAAATGCAGAAATTGTTTTTTCAAGCATTAAATTGTTCCTTTAAGGAAATGCAATAATGTGACGGTGCTTTTTGAGAACCATGGCAAAACAAGGGCATGAGAAAAATGATTTCAAAATTCAATGACTTGTTTGAACGCCTAAATGTCAGCATGTAACCTTAATCCACACAGAACCAAACAATGGTGCATTTCTTTGTGAATGCACTGAGAGCTTTCCCTTCATTCCATATGAAACATAAACCTTTCACGTAAATCACAAAAAACCCAGAGCAGCTTTAAAAACAGCGCCAATCTGCCCCGTAGCTTATGTTTCCATCCAGGATGGTGAGAAGCGTACTCTCCTGATTTCACATGCCACATTCCCTACCCCCTGATTACGGATGAAACTCCCAACATTTGTAGCCAAGACTCAGAAGTCAGTCAGTGCAGATAGAGACAGATAGAGATGTCACTGTCTAGATCGTAACCCCATTACAGCTACAGAGGGAAGTTATCAGGTCCAGATGCAAAGAAAAGTGGGTCACCACATTAAACATGTGCCAGACCCTATACTTCCCCATATGTACAGGGAACCACTGCTTACACTAGTGCACATATGTACATTTGCACTTGCCAAGTCACACTGTTTCCCCCCCATCTCCCAAAATAGCACAGAGTGGACTCAGAATGAGAGCATATGTGTGTCTGTCTGTTTCCATCTGGTGTATATCTTACATCTGTACATACATCCTTGCTGCATGCATGGTTCCCTTACAGTAAATCTCACAATTTTATCATAAGTACAGGGTGTGTTTCACATCGGCTTTTAAATCTGTCTGCAGTCTTCTGCCGTAATGCCCTTCTCGTATGACATCCAAACTAGTAGCTGCTTTAAACCCCCAGACCCTTTCATGCTACGCCTCTGCCATCGCAAACAACAGCCATCTGACAGTGGTGGAGGAGTGTGGTTTGGCCTACAGATCTTTTTAATGGGGAGTTTACAGGCGAACAAGCAGTTTTTCTTCACTCAGGGAGTTTTATGTTTCTTTGCTGCAGAGGTCATGAGGAATCTGTTGGGACGGGGCCAGCTGGATTTCAGGAGGTATAAGCCTGTGAAGCTCTAGAAAAGTGTTTGTTGGGAAATTCGAGGCTGTTTGCAGAGTCTTTATTTGGGTTCTGCACCACAGTATATCATCCAAATGGCTCAAATAGCCCAAGGCAGAGGACTATTTATGAGCATAGATGTATTTAAGGCCAACAGTGTCCTGTCAAAGCCCTCTCAGAGTTTTCCAAGCATTGCCCAGCATGACCTCTTTCTCAGAAAAAATGCCTGGCTGGCCCATCAAAACCCATGACACATTTTTTTCTTCACCGTCTTGCCTTCAGCTTTTTTTTTTTTTTTGTCTTTGCTCTATACTTTACAAGTTGTGACAAATTACATTGCTGAAAGCACTGTGGAATAACAGCAATATCTAGACGAACTCAGAGCATGTAAACACACACATTGGTTCGGCTGGGAAGGGTAATAATGATTGGACTGGACAGCGAGTGTCAACCCATGGGGCAAATCAGCTGTGTTATGATGCGTAATCGGTCGGCTGTCTGAGGAGGTGTGTGTGTGTCTGCCTGTGTGTGTGTGTGTGTGTGTGTGTGTCACACTGCCACACTCATGGGTCATTCCCTAGCAATGCCCAGGGTGTATTGCATTGATTAGTGTCTGAGTGTTGGTCACATCTTGAGCTGGCGATGTAGTGGCCATGACAAAGGAAACCTGAGGTAGTGACGCCTGTCGTTGACTGCTTGAGGCCAATTACCTCTCCGATCTACTGTATGTGTGTGTGTGCGGACGTGTATGTGTATGTGTGTATGGCCAGGCTTGTCTTGTTAGAAAACCTGCCTTCTTGTATCTATTTTTTATGTCTTGACTGTTTGGCAGTTTAGTGCAACCATAGTTCTATAATGTACAGCTTTAGATGCACACACAACACACTACACCCAGTTATTAGTCCAGGGTGTATGAGGTATTTATCTCTGTGCTCATTATAGTATAATAGATACCCATTAGCATGCCCCCAGTCCTAAGAAACAGAGAATATTAGTGGTTACAGAGGATATGCAAAGTACTGCTGTGGATGGGGGAAGCACCAAAAAAAAAAAAAAAAATCAGTTTAAAGGTATGAGATTTAAAAATGATCTAATTGCAAAACTGTAATATCAGGTTCATAATTATATTGCATTTCTGTGCAATCACCTGATATTAAGTAATGTTGTGTTTTTGCTGCCATTTTAATACAATAGCTCAGAACAGACTACATCGTCCTCATTTTTATACATTTTATAACAGGTGGTATCTAGCATTACAGTACTTTACTGTAACACATTATGTTTCAGTGTGGACCAGAGTTGTTATTATCACCTTAACTTAAAAACAAAGAATGGACAAATTAAAGCATCACTTTCTATCAGGGTGAAACGAGATGTATTCAGTTAGTTGTAATTTGCATCTTCATATGGTTGATAGATGTCAACAAATTCAACACGTGTCAAACCAATCATGTGTATGATATATGCAGAATATTTGCACTATTTCACCTCACCTTTTTTTGAGGAAGTAAGTCATTATCTTTTTCTCTTCACAGCCACCAGACTCCTTTTACTAAAACAATTTTGACTCGCAACACACAAATTGCTGGTCTACCACTTCCTCTGGTTATTATTATTATTCATTCATTCATTCATTCATTCATTCATTCATTTTCTGAACCTGCTTTATCCTCACTAGGGTCACGGGGGTCGCTTGGAGCCTATCCCAGCTACATAGGGGTGAAGGCGGGGTACACCCGGGACAAGTCGGCAGTTCATCGCAGGGCTGAACATATAGAGACAAACAATCACTCTCACATTCACACCTATGATAATAATAATAATAATAATAATAATAATAATAATTATTATTATTATTATTATTATTATTATTATTATTATTATTATTATTATTATTATTATTATCATTTTCAGCTTGGATCCAGACTAATTGTGTTAAAACGCCGAAATCCAATAATAACACAATCTAAGTGAGTAAGGCAGCGGGTAACCGGTCAGCGGTAAAGTACAATTATTCTTTTTGTCAGAGGTGTTTGGTGGCTTCGAAAGAGAGCTTCAGGCTCTGGGTTCCCCCCCATGGAAATAGCTGTTAAAATGGTGAAAATATGTAAATGTTTGTAGGTGGGTCTTGTTTGTATTTTACATTTGCCCCACAGCAGTAAGCTTACATAGTTTAGTTTCTGTACTGGTGCTAACTAACCAACTGCCATCTCCTGTAGGTAAAAGCACTGACTATGGATAAATGTATTCTTCAACTGTACTTAAGATAATCAAAACTAACCCTTTAAATAAAGAAATTGGCATCTGAAGCTCAAAAAGTGTTGATGTGCTGAAAAAAGCCCCTTTTTTTCTTATCTAAAGAAGTCACTATGACCAATTATTTTCTGACTGAAGATGTAAGATTCCAATGTTTGGATGTAACCGTGTCATGGCCTTGGGGTCTTTGAAGAGAGACCAGAGGGTGTTCTGGTTTAATATAGTCCTATGGGATAAGTGGCTCAGTTCCCTGAATAAACAACGATTTTGTGAAATTACAATCAGACAACCAATATGATGATCATCAACATCTCATCCATATACAACAGCAAAAACGATTTAATATTAACCCATAAAGACCCAGTGCTACTTTTGTGGCAGTTCCCAAACAAATTTTTCCTCTATTTTTAACCTCAAGTAGCTCTCAAGTAATTTTTTTTACCATTTATTGAAATATTATCCTCTGTATTTTGCACTTTTAAGTGAAAATAGCCTATTTTCCCATATTTAATGTACTGATCATGTACAGTTTACAGTGATCAGGTTACAGTTGAGGATTATTATATCAGAAATAGAGCAAACTAAAGCAAAAGTGACTTTATCAGTAACATATATCAATAACCGATCATAAACCCAGTGTGTCCATCCACTGTCACTGAACCAACTCCATGGGTTTTACTGGTGAATCAATGTTGTAGAAGATGACAGCATTTCTACACTCACTATGAAGCCTCTGAACGTCCAAATGGGTCGTATCTGATGGACCATGAAACGATGACAAAGTACATTTTACACCAATTATTTATATGGATTGATTGGATTAATGGATCAAAGGGTATTAAACATTTGATATCAGTAAATGATATGTCCATTGTTCCTGTGACAGTGACAATAAAGACCTGTTTTACTTTATTCTATTCTATTCTATTCTATTCTCTACTCTACTCTACTCTACTCTACTCTATGATTCTCGTCACCAGTGGATGTTTGGGTCTTTATGGGTTTATCAGATGGTCATTTTGTGAAACACGTAACAGTTTGAGGTGTTGTAACAGGTGAAGCCCATTTACAGCACCTCTACAGTCTGTCAAAAGGCCAAACTACGAACCAAGCAGACATGTATTTTTCATTTTTTTTCTTTATATCATCGAAACAAATGGTAAAAATAACCAAACTCACCAAATATGTCACAAATATGTCTCCTCTCACAGCTAATAAAACCACTCTGCTGAACCACAAAGCCAACTGTTGAATACATTACAATAACTGGTGACATCAGGGAACTGATATGATTAGCTTACAGGGATACATGTAATTGATTTGGAAGCTTATTAGCCACGGATTTGTGTTATGTTGTCATCAAAAGTCAAAGCAGCCAAGTTGGAATCTTCCTTCTTCTTCAGAACCACTTCTTTTTGTTACTTTTTCTGCAGCATCATAATATAGCAATACTATCCTATACCCTATTACTTAAAATAAATAAAATAATAATAATAATAATGATAATAATAATAATAATAATAATAATAATAATAATAATAATAATAATAATAATAATGATAATAAAGGCAACATATAACAATGGCGTGGGCAGCGGTCACCCCCTCTGTTCAGGGATGCCTGGCTGGTGATGCCACTAGTATGAAATGTTTGTTAATACTATCATGTTATTGTTGTAAAATCCAAAGTATGACCTTTTTTTCAGCATATTAAGAGGCCATTTTAAGATTGAGATGTAAATACATCCTCTGCTATGTATCTTCAATGAAGTGTATGAATAGTAGTAATGATGGCCAACAGTGCAACAATAGAACCCAAGCTGTACACTATTGTATGTTGAAATGATCCTTGAAGGGACTGCTGCTCAAAATATACACTTTGTCCCTCCTAATTACAGATGTCCAACATGTTCCCTCAAACAAAACCCACTTGCAGTGAAAATAGAACCAAATGTGAGTAGGCTGCAAGGCAGCATTATCTACCAGTGTTACAAAACAACTGCAACACTAAACAGCTTGTTAAAATGGTTATTTCACACTCTCCTATTGGCTTGTTTTTTAGATAGCCCTCCCCTAAAGCGCCGAGGGAAAGGCCAGTTTTTGCTCATTAATTTGACCACTGCAGTGCTGTGTGTGAGATGCGGTAATCAAACAATTGCCAACAGAAACCAGTGGGGAGTGAGTCTGTCTGTTTGTTACACAACACTGAGTCACCGGTGTGGAGCTGTATGTACAGTAATAGCAGACTGTTGGCACACACAGAGAACAGGTGGAATAAACAGTTTTCTGATGACAATTAGTATATGAATGTGTGTGTATGTGTGTGTGTGTAAGAGTGTGAGTATGTGTGTTTAGAGAAGAGGCAGCCAAGCAGTTCATGTTGGTGCAGACAGGCTGGACAATAATAATAATAATACCATAATGATGCAGAGGCCTTAAGGGATTCCACGAATAGAAACTTTCAAGAAGAGCGGAGGAGGAGACAGGGGGGAGAAAGATCAGACGAAGAAAGAAAATGGGTTGTCTGTGTTTGTCATCCACATATATACGTATGTGTGTGTGTGTGTGTGTGTGCTCATTGCTTCAGAATAGCACATTCTGTCTTTTTTTTTTTTTTTTTACAACTCTGTGCTTTACACTCACTGAATGTTTCTTTCTGTGTGTCAGACTCCTCTCCCTAGGCTCTTTGTAGCTTTTATAGCCCAGGCGGTCTTATCTAACCAGGTCTCCTGAGAAAAACGTCTGAGAGTCGGAGAAAGAGGGGAGAGCGAACAGCAAAGCAGAATACAGAATGTGTGCAATAGAAGTGGAAGAACTCTAAGTCAAATGCATCCATCATAATGAGTCATGTCGTCTAGCTTGAGTCTTAAAATATGCGCTGCTTAAATAAAACATGTATAGTGTCAACGGAGAACGTCTGGTACATCATTTAACAAAAGTGACACAATGGCCGTCTTCTTTTGTTCCTCTACATAGTCGTGTTTGTTTGCAGAAAACTGCTGAGTGCAGCTTTTCTTACAAGTGGAAACAGGTTACAAAACAAATGAGCCACTTCTGCGTAATGTTTTAGGAAAGGGGAATTCTAGAATGTGGCAAGTTTGTGTTCTTTTGGCTCCGAGTGTCATTTTCACATTAAAATGATCTAGAAATGACTTGACCTGCACAGACATGGCCTGAACCATAGATGAACTAAGGACCTGTCGAAGACCCGTCACCACCTGATGGCCATCAACAGCTTGGAATGTTTGTTTTTTAGGATACATTACAGTAAGGGAAATCACATGAAAATAATTTACTATATTAATAAAAAGGGCTGTTTGACTATAGTACTGGTTTAATCAAGTCCTGTTGCTTCAGTTGGATCTACGATCGCAGTTATGCACAATGTAACAGATATTATCTTGAATGCAAGTGCAGTCAGTTGATTTAAAAAAAAAAAAAAACAGCAAAAAAAAAAAAAAGAAAGTAAGACATAGCTTCAAGGAGGCAGTAGGGGGCACCAATGAAAATTCTACTAATGGTCCCACAAGCAGAGTTTTTACCAAGACAGAATTTTGTTGATGTGAGCATTTAATTTATGTGTTCAAATTCTGAATATGGCTGTTTTTATTCATTTATAACAGTGTGTTTCATTTGGTTTGGTCCTTGTCATTTGCATCATGTCCCCTTTACTGACATTAACCTGTTGATCTTTTCTGAGAATGGAAAGACATAACATGCATCAGTAAATGTTACAGGAATGAACCTTAAAGTAAACACTGAAACACACCTGAGTGCACTACAGCAACACATCACAGACTTTGCGCTTCTTTTACTAATGAGCTAATGAACTTGCATTCTAAAAATCTGGCATAAATCCACGTTCTCTCTGCTATTTTTTTTTTTTTTTTTAACTATTTTGTATCCATGCAAACATCCCCTTCTGATCTGCAGTGTAATTACCCGCTTTTTTTTGGCAGAAATGTACTGTTGCTTGCAGAAAAATTAGATTATCTCACCAGACTGAAAAATGGGCTAGCTGACTGGTTCGAACGGACATGTTTTGGCAGCGCGAGGCTATTTTCAGTGTGTGTTTTGGGGACAGCGTGCTTAGTGAAGGAGCAATCAGACAGCTACAACATGCACACAGCTCTAAACATCCACATGTTCCCCTCGCGCCAAGATGCACATTTATGTTAATGCCACACTACTGTACCGCAGTGTTGCCTCAGCATCACATTACTGGAGCGTGATGTTCCCTGCTCGAGGGCCAAACTCTTTGACTCCCTATGTTTGTGTGTTTGTGTGTGTGTGTGTGTGTCTGTCCTCCAAATCTGTTTGCAAACTGCTGAGCACAAGCTAGGGAGTGGGTTCACACTGGATTAGCTGTGAGTTGGCTAAACACCAGATAGCAGCGATAACAGAGTTTGTGTGTGTAGGTGTGTGTGTGTACGTGCATGCATGTGTGTTGGGACAGGAGGGAGTACAGCTGATATCAGCAAGTGTAGGGGGAAAACACTGATAAGGCTTTGTCCGGATCTGCACATCTAATGGTTATAACAGTTAGACGCTAACGAACAGCACTGATGTTTATTGGCATTTATTGTGAAATCTTGTTTACAGAAAGCAAGAAAGGAAGCAGGAGGAAGGAGGAAGGAGGGGAAAGAAAGTGACAAAAACAAGAGGATAGTGGATGTTGGGGGTGGACAAAAAATTCACAGTGCTGAAAAAAACAGGAAGGAGTAACAGGAATACAGACTCAGTGAGAGAGAAAACAGGAAAAAAATCTAAGAAAAAATAATAAAACAAATGTGATGTCAACCACTGGTTAATGAGTGACCATATTTGGACTAAAGGGGTGGAGCTGCAGTCATGGCTGAGCTAATGTAAAACAGTAAATTTCACAAGCACTGTGTAACAAAGTCATTATACGATCTTGTTAGTAGAACCTATTAACCACAGCTACAGGCAAACTGGAAAAAAAGGTTTATTAATTATAAGACACTCTGAAAGGTGAGCAAGCTGTCACACACACCTGTCAATCAAAGTCTGCTATTTTCCCCAAGATCTTATAAAGGGAGTGTGAAGATGGACCAGCACATTCACTAGAGGGTCCAAATAATACAAATGACAGCAAAGTGACTTCAGACCATACTTAGGAATGAAGTTTGTGTTTTAGCCTTTACTGTTTCAACTTTTTAGTTTTTATGTTAACAGTATCATTAGTTTGACAATGATACCCTCTTGTCCAAATATGGTCACTTCTGGAGTCATAGAACATAATGAGGAGAGCCTCATTACTAAACATAAGGCAGGAGTCCATAAACTTATAGGTGACGTCACAGCTCCTGCCTACACTTCTTATAGTCTATAGGGATGGCTATTATAGAAATCAAACTTGAGAAAGAAGAAGCAAAGATTAAAGGAAATAAAACCATAAAACAGAAGTATGTCACCACAGATCTACAGTTTCTTCATATTTTTCCTCTCTTTCTTCCTCCCACCAGCTGCAGCCAAACCCAGTGGGAGGAAGCCGTCATCTTCACTTTCCCTCCTTTCTCCTTCCTCTCTTTCACCTTTCTGTCGTCTTTTCTCCCCAGAATTAAGCCCATCAAGATGAGGCTATATCCCCTCGTTCCGTAGGAGGGGAAGGTGAATCTATAAAAGCTTCGCCTGGTCCCCAGCCGATCGATTGATGTTCGAGTGTTTAACTCACAAAGGGCTGCATAAACGGCTCAGCCGTGCATGGTTTATGCAGAATACCAGGCAAATCTTTTACAGGACTCCATTGATGTTGCTTGTTTTACCTGAGAAATAAGACACTAATCCCCTTGATGTGGAACAAACGGAGAGGAGGTGATATCTGCGGGGGCAAGAGGGGCGGACCTCCTGTCTGTCACCTCCATATGAGACATAAACAAAGCTGTCTCTGCTTCACAGCCAAGCTGGAAGAGGAATGCCAATAGATCTCCTAAAAAACCTTTGGTACTGATACAGGAAAACACACTCTTTTCAGAATGCCCACGTATAACAAAACCTGTGCAGCTGCTAAACATACTCTGTGACATATGAATTATGGAAAAACATTTATGGTACTACTGCACTAAACAAACAAGACCATCACAAAGAGGATTGGCACTGTTTTCGCTGCATGTTGTTTATAGTATGTGTCTTTCACATAACTTTAATAGAAAATCTGCCTGGCTTTACGCACTTCTTGTCATGAAATCCTAAAATAATTGTTTAGCTGTAATATCATGAGAAAACACATGGGAAACGCTTTACACTTTTGGCTTTTCTAGCTCTCTGTAAGAAACAGATAGAGGTCTTGCATAATCCAATTTGGGATCTTCTTAAAGGGGACATATGATGCTTTTTGTGATCTGTGTCATATACACTGTAATGATGTTGTGGGCCCATGTTTATACAAGTTTCACAACGTGATGTGAATGTGCCATATGTAAAACTAATCCCTGCAAGAAGGAAGCTGAGTCCCAAGTACAGTATGTGCATTAAATACACATTTGCGCCCACCCAACAGGTTTTCCACTTCAGCTGGCATTTTAGCACAGTTCCCACATGTATAAGAAGAAGAAGGCACATGCATGGCATGTGATTAAATCCAACATTATGTCACTAATAAGCAAAAATGTCTAGTGAAAAGATACATTCTGTAATCTTGGTTTCTGAGGTTGTACATGTTGCCTTCACTTATATTCTTGGTTTTTATTCAGGCTCAATCATGTATGAAGCAAAAATCCAAAATTTTCATGTCAGACAAACAGGGAGAAAATTAAGCACTATTTGCTGAATAGCACTCAGTTTTCAATTTTGGGAATTAGATATTCATATAATTTATTTATTTGGCTAAAACTGTTAAAGGTAGTGCATTCCAGTATAATGTTTTTACTTCATCATGGTACTGTTGGGATAATCTTAACATAATTTAATGCTGTTGCTACGTTTCCAAGCTTTCATGTCAATGGAGTAGAGAAGAAGAATCACAAATGAATTAATTTGATACCTGATTACAATTACAGCTGAAAATGAGGTATTTTGCCCCCTAACTCCAAGAAATCACTTATGGTGAACACTCCACGATGGAGCAGATTTTATTCAACCCAAACACTGACTCCACTGTTGTGTTCCCTTCAGAGTGCTTGAATCACAATATTATTCATATTAGAGAAATTTTGCCCAGTGATGCTAAAAAACACTAGTGAACATTGCAGATTTAGACAAAATGTGAGCAATGTACATATTAACTATCAAACTTATCTTAGCTAATATCTGGTGTCCAGCTGCTGACATACCCTGCTTTTATCTGCTGTGTAAACAGTAGCATTAGTGTCCCTGTCAAAGCTTCTAAAATTTATTGTTGAATATGTCAGATGCTCCAAAGCGCAAAAAATGGCGTTTACCACGAAGAACTATTACAGCTGAATCACAGAAAGACATTATGCGCATGGAAGTGTGCAGTAGTGTGTCTTTAAAGCTGTAATATGTAAGATTTGTGTTTGCATGTGTATTTATGTGAACTTTGTGTTAAAGTCTGTTTTGTGCTAGAAACTGCTCATTGGTTGATGTTAACGCACTCCATTTTTAAGCTAACAGTAGCTTGAAACTGTGGTTGCTGTAGAGCACAGGTGTCAAACTCTGGTCCTCAAGGGCTGGTATCTTGCATGTTTTAGATATTTCCCTCTTCCATCACACCTGGAAGCCATTCCATCATTATCAGGCTTCTGCAGAGCATGATGATGAGCTGATCATTAATTGAACCAGGTGTGCTGGAAGAGGGAAATACCTAAAACATGCAGGATACCGGCCCTCAAAGGACTGGAGTTTGACACCCCTGCTGTAGAGTAAAAGAAGAAGGATACTGAAGAAATCAGGCAACAGAACAAGGAAAAAAATCAAACATACCTGAGTACAGTGTATGGGCCAATATCATGGAAGCAGGGAACAGAGACAGTATGTAGTGAGCACAGAAAGTTTACTAATGTCAATTAACAACCAGGTTCAAGCACAAAACACACTAGTTCATGCAAATATACAAGTATGCACAAATCTTACATAATGAAAATTTTTCCTGCAGAAAAAAACCCCAAGCATTATCTTGTCAGCAGGAACGATGACTTCAAATGAACTGTTTTCTTTAAAAAGCACAGAACAGTGACAGGAACAGATGGGGCGATGTATGGACACCATGAACTGTGGCCATCGTTTCAACTCCAACCCTGAACAGAACCACTACCTTTCCTCAGTCTAGAACCATCATTGTTAGTGAGTTGGTGAACGGTGCAGTTGTATCTTTGTCAAACCAACTTAAGTGTCAGATCAGCAAACATTCAAAGGGGCCATTTTGGATTGAAATGTAAATGTTTCGTTTAGATAGAATAATTTATTGAGAGGTAGTGGAGTTCATGGGAAACCACTGCTGACTTCCAAGGGTATCTGGATTCTACTTGGTGTCTTTGTCACCTTCAGACACAGACACACAAACACAGACAGCACACACACACACACACACATACACACCAAAGACTCATCTTTATGTGTGTGAGAGTGGGAAAAGAGAAGGCTTCAAGTCTCCACCAAATCCCTAAAAGCTGTCATTGACTTCAAACACTGTGGAGAATTCACAGTGCTTCTGTGGGGCGACAGAGCTGTCTGTCTTTATTTTTCTATAGGATCCTTTTGATATGGCCTCTCCAGTCCAGACCTGTCTATAAGGTACACCAGTGCACTCTCATTTCACGTGAAATGAGCTGAGAGTTTATGAGTGTACGGAGAAAAACACACCGTCCTTTCTTTTAATGCAAAGCCAATGTCAGCGCCGCAACATGAATGCAAAGTCAGACGGGAACTTAAGATGTACAAACATACATTAGCACGTACTGAATATTCATACGGCAGAATCGCTACTGTATATACAGTTTCAGAGTACAGACTGATCATTTACCAATTTAAACAGTGCATTAATTTTCATGAGCAAAGCATGTGAAATTTATGAGTGATGTGGGATTGCGTGTATCTATCAGTGTCAAAGTGACATGTGTGGGGTGATAATCTATTCTGTGACCCAAATTTATGTGTTGAAAGGCTACAAAACCGCACTCCAGCCCTCCCTTCCGATTTCACAGCTCATCACTGTCATCTGGATGTACTGCATATGTGTGAGGCACAGAGTATGATAAAAGGAATGTGTTATCCATCTTATCCAGAGGAGATGTTTTGAAAGGAACTCTGTTATTAATAAATGCATGAGAGCCAACAGAAAAAGGAACATTCTGCGGCTTTGCAAAAATAAAGAGACTGAGAGAGAGTAAGAGAGAAAAAAATGCTCCTTGTTAGCATTCTCTGAGACGCTGCTTGTGCTAGGAGCTACATCCTCAATGAGAGACATATTATCTCTGGTCAGCTTTCCTATCTATTATTCACAGCTCTGTGAGAAACACTGGTGGCGAGATCAACAGCAGTCACTTACAATATATCCCGGAGCAACGCAATCCTATTCATGTGCAAAAGAAACCTTAATAACCATGGCCAGAGATAGTGGAGAGGCTGCAAAGTTGGCAAAAGCTGGAGGAAGCACAGAGCTTTGATTTTCACTCATATGGATTCAGCGCAAACTAGACAAAGCAAGAAAAAAAAGGTAGTGTATGGGCATTGCATAGTGGAGATGTTCAATAAAAGTGAGTCTTGTTTGTCCTTAGGGGGAATCTACTCTTATCTTCTTGTCCTCTAGTTTAAGCTAGAGCTGACTTTACAGACAACAAACAACTTCTGTGGCTTACTGTTTTTATTGAAATCTCCAACCTGCAGGAAACACACACATATATATGTATATATAAGACATATGCATTCACCAGTGACCACAGATTGAGGATCCACGCCTGAAATGTTAATAAATTCAAGAGGAAATTGCTTTGTGTTTATCTGTAATATGACAAAATGCCTCTACTTTGATCCCCAGTGCATGTTATAAGCTCACAAACACACAAATGGCATTTCAAATGCTAATTCCCCATTGTGTATAGACTTATTAAATAATATGTGAATGCAATATGTGGCTTCTGTGTGGACAATGAAATATGTGGCTTTCATGCTGACATCTGTTTGTCATACTGAATATTATATATTATATGCAACTGGCCATCATCTAAAGATGCAATCACTTTCTCTGTAAATAAAGGATGTTTGGTATTCATGTTACGTTTGATATTCCACAGATAAAAATGTCAATAAAGTCACTGTTTGTGAGAATAAAAAAAACTGAATGAATTGCTGGTTTGTGTACAGCTCCTACCTTATGTGCTTTTTTTAAAGTTGCATTTCTAAATCTGGTGCTATGGAAATGCTTCTGGCTTTGAGTGCTGTCCTGGCAGGCGCAGAATATTTAACAAGCAAAATAGCCTTGCTTTTTTGCTTTTTATGTACTCGGCTGCTTTCTGTTGCTATGCAACCGCATCCTCAAATTGTCAGGTTCAGGGCCACATTCCCTTCCTTTTCCTACCACCCCCTATTCCCCAAAAAAAAGAAAAAAGAAAAAAACTGAGAAAGGGAAAGGTACTTTGTACATGAACCGAAGCGTGAACGGCACAGCACCACCCTCAGGTTTCCTTATTTGAATGAATATTTCAATATTTCAATTTGACTTTTCTTTACATATTAGAATTTGCAGTGCTGGTTGTATTTTTACCATCTCACCTTTGTTTGGCATACATTGTGCTCAATTCTGCATTCATTCCTTCTAGCCTTTGCGATTCTCCTCTTCTGCTGCGTTCTTTTCATCAAAAATCACTCTCCCTCACTGTGCTTTGTTTGTCTCCTCTGCGCGCACACACACACACACACACACACACACACACACACGCCCAAACACACCTCTCTCTTTTCACCCGTGTACATACTGTATGTCTGTGAGGCAGACTGTCTCTATAATTGGGTTATTCTTCTCTTCACCGGTCTGATGCACTGAGACACACATGCACTAGTGCACACACACGGACACGATGTGAGTTTGATGCAGAGACGTTTTATTTAGGCCTGTGAGGGAATGTGTAGGACCTACGTCGGGATTACACAAGTTGAGGTAAAAAATGACAACATGTGCGGCTATACAACAACCCCAGTCCGTGCAGATTCAGTGTCTTCACCCATCTATTCAGCTCCGATAACCCCTCATGTTAGCGTAACTTTTCGAAAGAAATCAACTCAATATATTTGACAGCATATCGTGACTGTGTACAGTAGATGTGTTTACTCCAGAGTCTATGAACATAAATACATATGGACAGATGCACACAGGAATACAGTCATGATGAAAGGGCACATTTTCACAAGGTATAGTGAAGAGGGCACTAACATGCAACCCCCGACCCCCATCTGGGTCTCCCTGCTCTTCTTCTTCCCCTCTCTTGTGTCGCTATCGCACAAACCTGTATCTCAGTGAGGTGACCCTGTTTTAATGTGTGTTGAAAAGGTCACCCCGGTCTTGTCCACTGATTCAGAAAGGCCCTCCTAGGCCTGTATGCATGGCTGCGCTTCAGTGTAATACCTCTAGACACCAGGGACATTCAGTGTTTACACCACTGACACCCCTCACACACACACACACAGACACACACAAGTAAAAGAACACAAAATCAAAGGCAATAGCACGCTTGAGTGGGTGTCAAACCTAACCGCTCGGGGATTTAAACCTGTTTGAAATCATCCTGACACAGTAAACTGCACTGTGTGATGGACCATCCTTTACACTTCTGTAGTCGGTTAATGAGGAAAAGGAGAGAAGAAAATAGGGCAAATGCAACTGAGCCAAAATGCAATACAGGGTGCCAACAAAGTGTACACATTCTGGCAAAAATGAGAAGAGGAGGAAAAAAAACATCCCATGAAGCATTTGATGGATGGCAGCATACAGGGAGGTGGCCAAGTCCAACTCATTAAGTTTGTTAGATGTTTATAAAGACATGAATACATTTTAAAGCTGTAATATGAAACATTTTCACATAAATATCTGTAAATGACTAGACCTATGGAATACATTTTGTTGAATGGCGTTTTAACATTATCTCAAATGTTCCAAACAGTGCTCACATGCACAGAATTGTATTGTAGAATATATTCTCCAGTGTTTCATCAGAGGGAGCCCTCCGTGCCGGGGGGTGGCTGTGGAGTCTGGTGGCTGTGGCGCCTTCTTTCACTGGGGTCTGCTCCTTTCTGGTGGGTGGGGGTCCCTGCCGCTGCGATGCAGTGGCAGTTGGCCCTCTCCCACTGGTTGGGATGCGGCGCTGTGACACTGGCGCCTGGTTGCTGGGGTCGGCGGATGGCTCCCTGAGACAGCGCCTCCTCTTTTACTTTTACTTTCTGGTCCTCTTGTGCTCAGTTAGCCTTTTTAAGTATGTGTGTGCCTGTGGGTGTGCATATGTGTGCGTGGGGGTGGGGGTGTGGGGGTGGGTGGTACTGATTTTTAAACTTATATGTAAAGCACTTTGTGCTACATCCTTAATGTATGAAAAGTGCTATATAAATAAAGATTGATTGATTGATAGAATTGTACCATTTTTTCCAATATGACTGCCGTGTAATTTGTCCCCCTGTCAACGGAAACAATAGATAAAACATCTAACACTAAGACCAATAGATCAGTCATACAGTGTCATAGAATAACACTTAGGTTAAGATCACCCATATTCACATGACCAGAAAAAGTCAGAAAATCAGTTCCATGGCAGACCAAAGTTTTTGATACTTGCATATTTTGTTTAACAGGAAAATCTGCAGAAATTATTTTTTATGTTAAAAGTAAACTGCTAACATATCACATTACAAACACTAAACTTCATTTTGTAGCACTCAGCTCTTCTATGAAAACCTGTTTTTTAACATGAGCTAATCTAGCTTGAGATTTGCATAGTTAACATGAGTGTGACATTAAAGCTTTGCAATTCAGAAGTGGGAAATAGGCCGTTTCTCAATACATGTTCTTGTCCGTTCTTCCGTTCTCGCATTCTCGTGAAACATCATCAGTCGTGGCCCAAGTACTGTTCCAATTGAAAGTTTACATAAACCAAGGACACATGGATGTTGTTCTTGTCTGCTAGCTTAAACCAAGGATGCACTGGTTGGTGACTTGTGTAGACTTGGCTAACACTTCATGCTACTCTCAAATGCTACGGCAGCTTCTGTGAAAACTTATTCAGAAATGTTTTTTGACTAGATGACCATAACGAGATGATGTGATATAATAGTTAGAACATGAGCGAGAGGCAGAATAGTGAGAAATACGTCCTTATTGTCATAATATGGGATTCAACAAAATGTATTACACTTTTGAAAAATATGCAAAATGTATAAATGACATTTAAATACTAGTGCAAATGTACTGAAATCAAATCAAGTGACATTGTGGTGATTTGAGGGAAATGCATTAGGGAGCTAATGACGAATACAGCAGAGACAGGGAGGAAAGTTCACAAGGACGCAGCCGATTGCATTCTTAGGAAGTCCGTTCTCTGGGACCGTTCTTACCAAGACCATACACACCAAGTTCACAAGACTGTACTGATGTTGAGAAATGGTCATAGTATGTATTTAATGCTGTAGAACAGAATGTGGAAAAACGAAAAAACAGAAACAATAACTAAAGAAATAGTTAAGGAAACTGAAATGTTTAAAAATAAGTATTTTCAACCTCATTCATTCCAATGGTTTATGCTAGCCACCAAGATAATGTGAATGGCAGCATAATGTTAATAGCTAGGTTGACTCATCTATGGTTATGATAGAATTCAACATTATGTTCGTTGATGTGGTGGCAATTTCATGAGAATAAAATGACATAACCTACATATACATAACTAACTGTGATGTGAATAAAACTTTAATGCACGTCTGTAAGCATTATTTCTGCCTCAGTCATATCAGATTGAGTTTCATTTGCAATACTGGTGAAAACAACAGCTCCCATGATTCCACACCATTTCACAAAGCAATCAAATTATGATTCCTGATTGTTTTGGTTTGGAGACCCCGAATTGCATGCATTGAAATTCATTTCACTAAAACTAAATAACTCAGACAGCAGCTACCGATTGGCACTGCTTCAGATTTCATTCAGCTACATACTATATTTATGTGCATTTGTTCGCAGATGGAAAATCAGCCGCTATAATTACTTTCACACTGTAGCCATAGTCCATTTTAAAACCTGACTGGCTGCTTTGATTTACTCGACTCCTGTGTTTCAGTAACTGTGCACATGTCACGTCTGCGTCCTGTGGCTTTGATGGTGGCAGTACAGTGAAGTGAGAGCATTAGTATGTATTAGCTGGCAGATGGACTACAGTGCTCCCTTGGTGCTCCCTGTAATGATGAGCCATGTTCCTGTTTATCAGACAGGACACACTTAACTCTCTCCTCATCTGCTTTTGTCTCAATCACCCATTCCTTTTCCGCCCATCTTCACTACAAGCTCCTGTCTTTGTCTCTGCATGCCACACATATGTACCATGTCTCTTTCAAAGACTCTCTTCCCTGTGGTAAACACTGCCCCTGAGGAACGTCTCCGTCTTTACCTTCAAACGCATATATCAAGTACATTTCTGCTCGTGCAACCATCATATGCAGTTTTAGCTGCATGGCAGGTTTGCAAGGCTCTTGGGGGATACCAGGACGGTGATAACAACATAGTGTGCTGCGTTAATTATCACCCCCCTTGATGCTCTGCGCCAATATCCGTCCCCTAATGCAAGTCACTCGCAGTTATGTTGTCGACTTGTGTTATGGTCAAAAGATTCTTCATATCTTGGCTAGCTCTTGTATGATGTTTCACTGCAGAGGCTCTCACAGACTGACTAACAGTGCAAAGTCAGTGTAGTTCAGCCAAAAAATTTAAGGCAGCAAAACAAGACGAATGACAGGAATGTGCACCAAGTTGACTAAATGTACTTATGACAATCAAATCACTAAAAATAAGACAGCATAAAACATGAAACGTGTTTACTATATGCTATCATATTATGTTTTGTCACTTATTTTGTTGTGTCACAAATCATAATCTTTAAAGAGAATATTTTTTTGGTCATCCAGACAAAAACACTGTATTCTGTCAGACAATATGGACACTGACTGCAGAATGTGGTAATTCTGAACAGGAGGACTCTGACCTTCCTGAAACTGAGGTCCTTCCATGCCTCCAATGCATCAACAAGCTTTGTCCTCTGAGTCCTATCATCACCATCTCTGCTCCATCCCAGGTGATATTCACATGCTTCACATCCTCCTAAAATGTTTGCCGCCAGGTGGTCTTTATCTGTCCTCTCTTCTGCTTCCCTTAGGGAGAGGTCCAGGTCATTGCAGTCTTTGCACACCAGGTGGTTGGTAGATACAGATTCACAACTGCCACAGTGCCTTGCAGAAGTTGGAGACTTGGCCCTTAGCAGGACTCCAACCAAAACCACATGAGGAGATTATATCTTAAAAGGAATTTTTTTGGCGCAAACTGTCAATGATTTGTGTTTTAGTAAACCTGGGGCTCTTAAGAATGTTATCTCAATAGTTCTGCTCATTTAAGGTGACAAGACCCATCCCATATGGACTCACATAATGATGGACAGCGGCGAGAGACAATTTATTATAATTATTTTTATCCCATTTCAATTATTCCACCATTGGATATTTGACAAAATAAAACATAATTTTATGAGCCAAGAAAGTCATAGTTTGTGGCTTAGATAGTAAAGAAACATCTAGTGTTGTGTAAAAAAGCTGAATGGACTTCATCTTCAGTCATTACATCACCCTGGTGAGGTGTTTCAGGCCAATCCAACCAGGAGGAGACCCCGGGGGCAGACCCAGGATATGCTGGAGGGATTATATCCCTCGCCTGTCCTCAGAACGCCTTGGTCTCCCCCCAGAGGAGCTAGAGGAGGTGGCTGGGGATGAGGAGGTCTATGGTCACTGCTTAAAACACAGAAGGCCCACATTAGAGACAGAGATTTGACTGTCTGTTCAGAGCCTTTAAGTTGATGTAAACTATGACCGACACTCAAATACAGTCGGTGACAGCAGCCCCTTTTACACAGCACTTCTGTTATGGGAGTGTTTCACCTTTATTCTGGACTGACATCTGTGTAAACAAAATGGTGGGATCATTTGGTCCCACCTCTGTCATGACTCTGTCATGCCTCTGGAGGTAGTAACAGAGCTAAAGGTGGAATCATAGTTCTGGAATGCTATGTGAAAGGAACACCTCTCGTTCTGCAACCAAGGTGGGATGTTTTGATGACGTATTGCGTGTGCACCCCCCACGTCGGGGGGATTTAAAAATGAGCGTGGGCCACGTAAAGTAAACAAACCTTGTACAAGACAATCCAGGCTCTTTTTGTGGGTCGTTCCACGTTGGTGGAACGATCTACCAGGCACTACCAGAACAGAGGCATCCCTGCCTATCTTCAAGAAGCTCCTGAAGACCCAGACCCAGCACCTCCTGTCCTAGCACTTTCAGACATTCCATTTTAAATATGTTAATAAGGTTTTCCCAGGTTTATCACAGATTTTCCCAGGATCATCTCTGGACCTGCTGCTGTGGTCCTGCCTCTCTCCTGCCATCATCGTCCTCACTCACTTATCCTCAACTGCCTCCATGTGTCTCCCCCTACTTCCCCCCTTCTCCCCCTCTCCCCCAGTCTCTATCTCTATTGCTTTCTCTTTTTCTCTTCCTTTACTCTCTCTCTTTAACCCCAACTGGTCAAGGCAGAGGGCCATCTTCCAGGAGTCTGGGTCTGCTCGAGGTTTCTGCTGTTAAAGGGAAGGTTTTCCTCACCACTGTCACCAGTCACAATTGTTTGGTCCTGGAGGATTCTGTTGGGTTTCTGTAAATTGGCTTAGAGTCTGGTTTTGACCAACTCTATGTGTAAAGTGTCATGAGATAACTTTTATTGTGGTCTGGCACTTTATAAATAAAATTTGATTGATTTGATTGTTTTTTCCCCTGTAAGTCGCTTTGGAAAAAAGCATCTGCCAAATGCATAAATGTAAATGTAAATGTAAACAAACATATCAACGCAACCAGAAAGATGTCGAACTGGAGAGACGCAGAGATCCGTGAGCTGTTGTCACTTCGGACGGAGGACTCTATCCATGCTAACATTTGTGGAACAGTGAAAGACGGGCTGACTCTGGAGAGGTTAGCTAGGAAGCTATGCTCAGGCTGTTTTCAACGTACACGTTATACATCACACTATACGCTGCGCTGTGTCACCACCCCTTTGATTCCAGAACACAGGTCCGCTGTGTAAAAGTCCAGCCTGTCTCACCTCTGTTACTCCTTTGGCTTGGCTGTGGAAATCAGTCAATGGTAGAGAAAAGGTGGGATCACCATCTCACCTTTTTTCCAGGATCTCTGTGTAAAAGCGGCTAGTAACACACCATAAAAATGAATGCTAAACATGAAAAAAAATAAGTTTAAGTTCATTCTGAGCTGCTGTAGAAACATGATTGTGTATAACAGTGGACTTCACGGGGTGGACCCTTCCTCTGTATTTATAAGATTAGCACAAACGGTTATTTTTCATGATTATACACTCATGAAAATATAATTATTATACTCTATTTCTACCATCAGAGCTCCCTGAAGGTTACACACTCGAATGACCCTTCAAGTACAATACAATAGTTACTTTTACTTGAATAAAATGATGAAGTACTCTCTCCTCGTACACTAACATGTAATATAAATGTGTACATGTTGTCTCACCCCTCACCCTCTTGACCTCCATGAGCAAACTACTCCACAAGTTTACCACCCTTCCCCCGCTCTGAGCAGTGGTTAAACACTGAGGCTTTGAGTGATTATCCAGAGAATATCCTGACATGCATCCCCAGGCTATGCTTGAGCCAAGCCATGGAGCTGCTGAACCCTTATATACCTTCCCTCACACCACCCTCAGGGCTCTTACTTTTAACCACCAGCAGTGCTTACAGGAAGTGGCCCGGTAACAAGTGTGTATACACGGCTACAGCAATCCCCGGCAACAAAGCAGGCAATGTGAGGCAGTGGGGAATACAGAGACAGTCGATTATGACAGGAGAGTTAAATTAGCATCACATTGGGACAGATGGTGGATGTTGCTGCGGGTTGAAACATATGGACATGCAAAAGCACAACGATTGGCCATCAATTCAAACACAACCTGTGTCGTGCTTCCAGCTTGTACACAAGAGCCTACACACACATATGCACACATGCATAAAAACACATACACACAGTCACCGTCTGTCACTTCAGTTACGAGTGCCTTAGGGCTCGAGAAATGTTGGGTGGACAGATGATGCAATAATGTCATATTACGGATCACTGTAATAAATGTAGGCCATACAGGCTGATATCTCTGTTTCTACTGTGTTAGACACAGGGCGAGAGAACATTAGCAACAGTGTGAGTGGAATCACAGATGATATATATGTGACAGTTATCTTGAACAATCTGAAAATGAAATGGGAGAAAATAGGGCTTTGAAGCTTCAGAGACGACTTCCATTTTTATAATTGAGATCTTTCCTTTCCCTCTCTCTACCCGTTTCTCATTCTTCTTCCTCAATTCTCCAACTCTTTTTATAAAGTGTAATTGAGGGGAAGAGATCGTAATCTATGTGTCTCCATGATTGACACTAACGCATTTACCCCCCCCACCCAACCCCATACCATCTCTTACTTTACACACAAACACCATTAAACACAGGACCTATATATGTCACAACGATTGAGCGCTCACGCCACACCTTCAACATATACAGAGGGGAAAAAAGCGAGGTGGAATCTCTAGCAAGGCTCTCGTCGTGGGGGGTGTGATGCATTTGGCATCTATATGTAGTACGGCTAAATGGCAGCAGCGCTCGTCGATTGGCGTGGATGTTCTCGGCAGCTCCAGCCAAGATGCCTCAGACTCGTGCAGGGGAGCTGGAATGTGATGTCTTCGCCTTAGGCCTGGAAGATGGGGTGGCACTCAGGGGGTTAGTGGCAAAGTTCCTCAGCATCTCATCATACACACACACATACACACTTATATGAGGCTTTTTGGATGAGATCTGACATTTCTTCCAGCGCTTCAGGTATCTGGATACGTCAGGATGGGATCTGTACAGGCATGACATGTACATGACAAGAAGTGGGTGTTGGCTGACTGATGAAAGAATGGGAACAGGGGATGTAGGGGAGGATAAACCCAGCAAAACTGGGTTTACTTAGCTTTTTATTTGCAGGAATAGATTTTACCAACCTTTAAAGTGTTGCCATAAAACCTCATGACCTAAATTTGTGTAATACATCAAAGTGAGAGGCATCAGTGGTAATGCTAAGTAGTATCGATATCAGATGCATGTTATATGAAGATGAGCTGTCTTGGAGAGTAAATTATTTCTTTTACAAGTGGATAGTTGGTTCAATACGATGATGAGTGAAGTAAGGTTAGCGCTCACCTTGTTTCCCTTGAAAATCAGTCAAATATGCAATGCACACGTCTCATAAAAACTATACAGACTGTTCTTTGCACCAAATTTTTTTAGAAACAGTCTTCTTAATAGATACCGCCAACCAAACAGGCTCGTGCTGAGTTCAGAAAGTAACAGTTCGTTCTTTGTCACGTCACAACACCTGACACATCTTCAAGGAGACACAAAAGTGAGTCTTATTATCTCTATTTCCAGCGGGGGATCTGTACGTAACTAAGTATATTCATGGCTGCTGTATTTACGTATCATTCCAGGGTGCTTCAGTGATTTAATGAGGTACTAGTGTACAAATCTAAATCTAAAATCAGCCCCTACATTAACCTGCTCTTAATACATGAATTACTACAAATAAAAATTCAATATTTCTTAATAATACAATATTTTAAATACATCTGAAATTCATGGCCTGAGTATTTCTACACTACAGTATTTCCCTTTTACATGAGGTCTGAGTATTTCTTCATGATTCATCCAACTTACATGTAGATTTTGAGAGTAACTTCTATTCTTCATGGTGATTTCACAAACATTAACATTATGTAGTATCTCCAGATTTTTCACACATGCAAAAACCTCCTAAAATTAGGAAACTGACACCATTCTTGCTGCAAGTATTGGAGTTTTTGGCCTCACATTCAGTAATTGCAACAGAAAAAAGAAACAGTTAAAA
The DNA here is from genome assembly GCF_902148855.1 of Sphaeramia orbicularis. NCBI lineage: Eukaryota > Metazoa > Chordata > Actinopteri > Kurtiformes > Apogonidae > Sphaeramia > Sphaeramia orbicularis. Next base: position 27,438,576 of record NC_043967.1, read on the forward strand.
GCATAATGGAGGACAGTGATGATGTCGTAGTGGCTACGATTTTAGATCTTCTACTTCAGTCTCATTCAGACTGAAGACAAAGTCCAGAATGTTTGACAGTCTTTGTGAAAAAACTGTGACAGAACCTCTATGTGGGAAGTAGGGATGTTTGAATCATTTTTTTCCTAAGGGTTGACTAGTGTTTATTTGTGGTGGGGGTACAGGAGGATTTATTCTTTAATTCATAGAGATGTGGAGCAAATGTTAAATGTATACTTATAGTTCACCCCCTCATTTAACTATTATTATTACTATTATTTCATTTTGGGTTAAATGCTTGTGGTAACAATGATGTCACAGCTAATCACCTTCAATTGGCTTGATTATTTGTCTTTGAAATGAGATTAAAATGCTCATCCCTGTAGGTAAGGTTAATTCACCCATATTTACATCGGCTAAAATTTGCTTAGAGGTCTTATTTATGTCTTTGTGCATAAGAAATCAATATAAGTGAATCCCCAAAGGAACTTTGTGTTGGTAAATGGAAGTTATGCAAATTTACAGGATTTCATTTCTGTTGCAACATGTTGATGGTCATATGAACTATGTTTTCAGGTCAAAAATGTCCAAGTTCATCACAATTACTGCTATATTTTCATGTCACAAATGGCCAAGTTATATTTGAACTGAATTTACCTAAAAAAACAATATTCTATTCTTTTAGATTCCCCAGTTTTTCTTACAAGATTCTATACTACATAACACATGTTTTATTTTTACAGGTTCAATCTGGAGTATGGTGCTGATCCATCCTGCTTATGTTACACCAATACATACATTAAGAATGTCACACGTCACTTTTTAAATCAACAGTTTTCTAATAATAACCATTTTTATAAAGAAATAATGATTCTGTATTGTTATTTATTCTTTAGTATGATGATAAACTATACAATAAATAATTCAGATCCTAGTTTTTGCACAGGGATCATTTGTGGAAACAGTGACATGGCTGCCGAGCATCAGTATGATGGGATCTGTAACAACCATGTCACATCTGTCCACTGCCACATTTTGTGTTTTTGTGTCAGCTGTTATTGTTTTAGATCCACAACACTAACATTTATGAATAAGAGAATAATTAGCAATAGTAAGTATATGAGTTTATTACTAATAAAGTACTGGTACTGACCAGATCATCATGGGTAATGTCACGTCCGTCCACCAGCAAAAGTTTTCACATACACGTGCTATTCAAAATCCAATATTTCTGAAAATATAGCTTCCACTGTCAAATAATATCAGTAGTCTGTGCACAAATGTATTAGCATTATTTCAACACAGTTCTATGCATTTCTTACAACTTTTTTTTGACAAAAATGGCCACTCATTTGACCCCCTAAGTAAATTTTAGCCGACATGTATAATGCTTAGAAATGTCAAAGAAAATGCACAGATCTCACTCTTAGAAGTTTCTTTGGGCAAAACAAAGCGTGAAGTGAGAGATTTTCTTCAGTTTCTCACTTAGTCCGAAGAGTGTAGACACTCAGGAGGCCTCCTCATTGTTATTCCACATCACCTCTGAGACTGCCAGATTAGTTCCTCTGAATCCCAATCTCATTGCAATGACCACTACTGCATCTACATATATGGTTTAGTGTATATATTAAAGTTTAATGAGGATGCATTACTAGTGTGCATTGCATCCCTAAGATCAAACACGTGTGCACACATGTGCGTGCACACAGGCACTCATGCAAAAGCGGCAACATGCGTTTGGCAGGTCGCCCTGAGCATGTGGGGGAAATATAAATAAAGAGATTGAGGAATCAAGGCATAAATGAGGCTCGACACTCCTTTCTCTCACAATCCATTTCCCCATTACAAGGGGGGACACCGGCACCAAATGATCTTCCTCCATCTTTCCACTGGCTCAGAATAAAAGTAGACACCGGCAACAATACTCATTTATTTTCCGTCTATCTCATACAAACAAAGATGCAGAGTGCCGTTGACCTCTCGCATGAACTTAGAACTCACTCAGCTACTGGGGTAGAGATAACTGTTGAACCCAGTGGACACTTTCCAATTTCATTTTCAGACAGAATTCGATATCATAAACACATCCGACATGTTTATGAAACTGAATCCTAAGAAAAAAAATGTTGAAATAGAGAGAAAGTATGGGAGTAAACAGGAAAAGGCACGGTTGAGAGGCAGGGCAGTGGTGGCCTGGCAGCGCTCGCCCTCACAGATTATAGCTTGACATTTGAAGTCAGAGCCAGTGAAATGTCAGACAGGTTATGACAGGAATGGTGATAGGCAGATTATGACTTGACTTCTGACCTGGAAGCTCCGAAAGGTCACGGCTCACTCAACCGTCTGTGGACTAATGTGCTTTCAGAGCACGAAATGAAAAGGGGTGAAGTGAGCTTAACACGCCAGTTTTCCAGACTGAAAGTGCTGGGTTTCGTCACCATCAAGTGGAGAAGTGAAGTCCTCATCGTAGAGACATGATAGTTCAATCAGCTGTTGCATCATTTCAGGATTACTTCATCTTCCATACTGGCCGGTAAACATGCTATAGGGCATACTGGAGTATTTACACATAAAACAGAATATAAGAAGTGCACAACACTGGCCCACCATCTTTTCACTGCAGGGCTTTCCCCACTGCAGTCGTACCAGCTCAAATCCAATACATTCTGAAGCATTCTCTTTCATTTTTGTGGATTTATATATTAGCTACCATCTTAGAATTTTTAACAGGATACATTGTACCTCAACAATTTGACAGATAATGTGAATACAATGAAATCTCTTCCCATTGCTCAGTGGTTGGCTTAAAAGGCTTAAAAGTCATTTTTATGGAGATAAAAAACATATCTACATGGAGCCAGAGGAAATATTATTAGAGTCCATCTACATTTTCCATAGGGTGGATACTCTACAGCAGACTTTATGACCTCCTACTTTACAATTTATGATTATTGTGTACTTTTACTGTGGATTCCGTTCACAATAATGCAATATTGGGTGTATTTATAAAATTATAGTACTATACACAGTATTAAAGAAAAAACATTCTGGTTTTTACTTCTTTTATACAATTCAACAAATGTAACACAAAACTGATTCACTGTGTCATAGATGAAAAAAATCAACTGGCATGTGAAGCTTTAAGGCCTTTACACACCAGACATGTTTTCAGTCATGACTACTTCCACATATGTCACAAATATTTTGCAGCATTTTTTTTTCTTTCACAGCAAGGTCAATAAAGGCATCCACTAAACATTTGTGTTAAACAGACTTCATGGGACAGCAACAATAATGGAAGTGGATGTGATCACTAGTGACAGTTTACGATGTGAAAGAAAAATGATGAAGAGGATGAAGTGATCGGTAATGAGGAGCAGCATGAATGAACAACTGGACAGTAAAGTCTGCTGCGTACCGTGTGACAACAGAGAATTTTGTTCTCGTTCAAGACAGAACTTTCTTCTCGTGCTGTGTCTGAGAACTATTGCATGATTGGTCAGGTATTCAGAGTGGGCGTGGTTAATGCAGAAAAGTGGAAGATCCCCCCATACACACACACAAGTTCAGCACTTGAGTTTTTTGTTTGAAATGTCTCGGCTAGAACAAACCTTGTTCTTGTTTTTGCCACCTCAAGAAGACAAACAAATTTTTCTGTTCTCGTGGACTAACTAGCATATTGATTATGTTCATTTTTGTTGTTTTCTTACATTACATTAATAATTCTTCTTTTCGACAAAGTTAGTAAGGGTGAGTGTTTTACCTTGCTGACATGTTTTGTGTATGTCTGCAGTCTTCCTCAGAGCGTCATCTGACGTGTGAACACGTGTCTTTGTATCGGGTGACCAGCCACACCCTCCCACCATCCAGTGGTCTCTGGAGGATGGAGTCCCAGGTGTGCGAGACAATGTATACCCCCTCGTCCCAGTTCATGGAATCATTGGCCTGCTTCCTGATCTCAGTGGCCTCTTCTATCCACCTCTTGTGCTTGTTTGTCTCTGATGTTAAAATGTTTCCCTCGTCCCAGTCCCAGTCCTGTGGAAGACTGCAGACGTAGTCAAAACATGTCAATAAGGTAAAACACTCACCCTTACTAACTTTGTCGCAAAGAAGAATTGCTAATCTAAGACTATGTAACAAGCCTTAGGAGCAAAGTGAAGAGTTTGTGTGATGTGAAAATCATCCGTCGTATACAGTTTGTACCATGTGTCTTTTTACCTGAACACTGGACATAGACCTAAAGGACCAGAGGACACTGGATCAGACACAGATGAGGCTCCAGGTGATGTTAAATCCATTATTATTTTGGCTAAAACAGTCTGAAAATATTCTAACTTTTTAATTGAAAAAGTGTTGCAACTGTTACAAACTCACATCATCACCAGTGTGAATACTTTTGATATAAAATATTCCCCTCACTAACATTTCACACTTTGTCACCTTGTCATGAACCCGGTGTGTAAAGGCCTTTACTTAGAAGTGGAGTAACTATGAATATGTATGCACACCTGGTCTACTTTTGAAAAAAAGGCACCAGCTCTAATTACATATGAGCCACAAACAAGGTGAAGAAATGTTAAAAGTGCTTCTTTTTCTTTAGTGTATGGCCAGTTCTACGTCACTGTTTTTTTGTTGTTTTTTTTTCTATTATGTAAGAATGGCTTTAGGCCTATAACAGTCTAAACAACATGTGACACGCAGTGGACTACGGTCATTCTTGACACAAAAATCCTTTTGTAGAGTCATTCATGAGTTGTTCTGTTTCCGCTGGTGCTTCACAGCGGCAATAGTGTGCAACACCCTCATTAGCATAATGGAGTCACCGCACCTCCAACGATCTGTCCCATCCCAAACCCACTTCATATCAGGGATGTAACGATTACCAGTATAATGATAAACCACAGTAAAATTCCCAGTGGTTAGTATTACCGTTTAAATTGTAATTATTATGATAACCGTGAGAGAGAGAGAGTGAGAGAGAGAGAGAGAGAGAGAGAGAGAGACCTCCGTTCTGTCTATCTATCTATCTATCTATCTATCTATCTATCTATCTATCTATCTATCTAGAATAGAATAGAATAGAATAGAATAGAATAGAATAGAATGTCTTTATTGTCATTGTACAGGTACAAGGAAATTAAAAAGTGCAATTGTCCTAGGTGCCATTAAAAAAGTATAAATAATGTATATAAAAGAGTATAAAAATTAAAATATAAAAAGAAAACCCTGACAGCATAAATATCTAAAAAGCAGCATAAAAAAAAAGAAAAAAAGAACGTTACTAAAAGTATAAAAGACACATAAAACATCATCATATACTCTGGACAACATTCAGCATTCCACACAATTAGTTAATGTCCAGCAGTATTCAGTGCAATTATGTTTATTATATCTATCTACCAAGATAAAAGAAAAACATCACAGACCAGGAAGTATTTGTTCAATACATGGAAATACATGTTTTAAATTTTGCTACCACAGAAACACAAAATACAATCCAATTCAGATTATTTCAAGAGGAATGTCTATGATTGAGAAATCTGCAGTTGAAAAATATCTTGTCAAGTGGAGCGTCTGACTGGACACCTTAATGTCAGATATAAAAACAAAAATAAATAATTGGCCAGTGGTTGTCTTTTTGAGCACAATTTCAACAATACCGTGATAATAATGATAATCATAATAATTTTGGTCACAATAACTGTGATATGAAATTTTCAAATCGTTACATCCCTGCTTCATATAAACACACCAGCACATGCAGATTGTATATGGTGAAACCTTTTGGTTCATACGAAGCGCTGATCACAATTTAGAACCTGTTCCTTCACTGTTACCAGCCTCCAACAGCTGCTTTTCTACTGTACGTTTAGGACAGTGTTTTTCAGCCTTTGGGTTTGCCTGGAGTTCAAATGGGGTCGCCTGGAATTTCTAGTAATTGATAAAAAAAAATAAAATAAATTACTAATAAAATATTTTTTTTAAATAATTCAATATATATTTTATTATAATTAAAACATCATGCATTTTTCCCAATAAAAATCAAGTTCAAATAAAATGCAGGATATAAAATCTGAGAGGGCATATCTTGATCGACCCGATCATGGGACTGCATGCGTTTCGATGCTTCAGCCTGCCCGGACACCGTTGCAGTCAGAAAACCGAGAATGGACAGATTTCTTTGTTCACCTGGCTCAGCAAAGACATCTCCAAGAGAAAAAACATCTCCATTTTGAACGTCTGGAGTCGCCAGAAATGTGTGATGTTAAAATGGGGTCATGAGCCAAAAAAGTTTGGGAACCACTGGTTTAGGATTCAGCTTAACACCCTCACTGATGTAAATCTTTCATATAAGGTAATTTAAGAAGCATGTATTGAAATAAATAGAGTTGTTTAATTTGTGCTGCTTTTGTTGCCTTCATTTTGTTTGTTTTTTTATGCAAGTCTTAAAAAATTAATAATGAAAAAAGAAAACAGGATACATAGGGACGTGTGCCAACAGCCACAGCTTAGAGGATTCATGGAAATTGATTCATGCTAAAGTTCTGTAAAAGCATGGCACGCCAAACAAACAGCCTTTAACCATTTTAGATTCAGCAGAGTTTAATTTACAGGCCTTCACTCCCTCAGCACCATGATCATAACCAGATTACCCACTGCCATTACGTCAGCCTCCAACAATCAATATGTACCATTAGCACTAATCACTCTCTAAAATTAGTGATATATGCAAGGCTTGCACATGTGTGTTTAGTTTAGAATCTGCGTGAGATCGACTCACAAACGCTCCACACTCTTATCATTGCAAAGCAGGATAACACACGCTCTCAGATTATGCTTTACAGAGATCTAAAGTGCTACCTGTTTCACCTGGGGCAGTCCCTCGCCTTTAAGTAAAACGCAAATTAGCAAAACCACGGTGCTCAATCCAGCTAAAAGATCCCCTTTCTTGTGGTGGTGGATTTCCACTCTGAGACAACAAGGATCAACTCAAAGCACGCAGAGAAGAAAGGAGCATGTACAGGCCTCTCTTATTGCTCATACAGCAAGGCATTAGCAATGCCTTTTATACACTATGAATGATCCTCGGCGCTGACTGAGATGGGAGAAACCACTCGCCTTTGGGCATAAAGACGGTGAGCTTTGATTATTGATTCACTGTCTCTCTTCTTTACACATAAGGTAGCATTTCGACCTAAAAAGAACTCGCAGGGTAGAAAAAAAAGAGAATAGAAGAAAGAGGGGGAGTCCTTCGAGGGATACACATGCTGAGGGATTTAAACCCGGGCTGAATTGAAATTTAACAGTTTGGTGGAGTACACGATGATAAAAAGAATAAAGCAAAACAACAGATGAACTTTAGGCTCTTGGTGTTTTATCGCCTTAAGACGTAAACATGATTCATTCATTCTTGCCTTTTCTGTTAAAAGCATATGTATCATTGAGCGGGAGCTATTTTATCAATTGAAGGGTAATTTTATATGAGTGTGTGAAAGCAGAATGCATCTCTCTTTAATTTATTATGTCTTTGAAGAGGCGGTAATGGTCTCGGCTTTTCTGATGCCATGTTTGTGCATTTACATAATATGTTATGCCAGAAGATGAATAAAAATGTTTTTCTCCTGTATTTGGTCTAAAAATACACAGGATGTTGCAACATAACGGCAACACATGCTGTTTATGATCCCCACTACAAGCACAGATCTGGGATCAGCTCTGTACCTATAAGTAAACCATCCCAAACCTTACACTGAAATTAAAGCTGACCACATGTCAGTGCTTCTGTGGGGCAACGCTCAAATGTTTGCTGTGAAAGCAGCCGGAGAGGAGATTAGGGGAGCTCGAGAGCACTGAAAAAAATATCAGAAAACAAGAAAATGCCACACAATCCCTGCTCGCTTAATGTAGAGATTAAAATAGTCATTTATGGAAGACGGTTTTTCATCCTTTCTGTGAAATATACAAAATATCTGCTGCGATTGTTGAATGAACAATGGCCAGCTCATGTTCTTACAAGGCTTACTTACTAAAGGCCGCGCTGTCCTAACTCTGCTGAAAGAGACGTCTAAATTAGATTTACCCGGGCTGAGATACTGTGTGATATTGTGTGTTTTATGGTGGCCTTGCTTCTGTTTATTTCCTTTCACTGATGGTTTTATTCAGTGCAGCTCAAGGTCTTCCTCTTTCATTGGGGATTATTCGTAGGCTGGTCACTCATTCCTTGTAACACACACAAACACACACACACACACACATTGACAAAGGTATCAACAGGGGCTAAATGTGAATGGCGAAGGCAAGCCATGTTGCCGAGCAGAACTGTCGGTTACGTCGGTGCGGTGAGGAAAAAGCAAAAGAGAAGTGTGTGTGAGGAGGAATCAGGGGGCACGGACGTCAGTGCAAAACCTATTAGTATGTCTGAGCCTGCATCTCCAAATCTTGTTACTCTGAACTGATGCAACAGGATTGCAATACAAAGCCCCCCCACACACACATAACCATCCTCCCCTCCCTCCCCTCCCTCCCCTCCCTCCCTCTCCCAGCTATCTCCTTTCTCCCTCGCCCACTTACTCACTACCTGCGCTTCTATTGCTATGCTTCTTCCACGCCTCTGGACACACTCTTTCCCACTCCATCGTTCCAATTCCCTGTTGAAAATCCCCCTTTTCCCCATCTCTTTCTCTCAATCAAAATCACTGTCTCTGGGTGCTTTCTAATCTTTGTTTCTGTTTTTCAAGCCCTCATCTTCTTACAACGAAATACCTTTTTCTTCTCTTTGAAAGTGTCCAGTCTTCTTCATCACATTGTTTCTTGTAAATCACATCTTTAAACTACAAATAGAATTTGCCTCTTAGATGTGATGTCCTCTATCCTGTTTTTTTGCAACTTTTTATTTAGTATTTTTTCATTTTTACAAAGTACAATTGAACATTCCCCAAGCCAAATCAGAAACAAATAAAAGAGAAAAAAAAAACAAAACAAGAAATACACAAAGGTATTGTTACACAACATCAACGATGTAAATGAATATACAAAATGAAAATAAAAACACCCAGATTAACCTTGTGTCAGGGTCATTTTCCTATAATTAAAGAGCTAATTCAACAACCCAAGAGTTATACATTCAAGTGCAGTATTATGGGGTTCCACCTTTGAGTGAACAGGTCTGTTCTTATTTGAAAAGATGCAGCCATTTGTTCCATAATATACACTAGCTTTACCTTTTGTTTCCATTCAGTTAGGGTGGGTGGGTTTATGTTTTTCCAGTTGACAGTGATGATTTTTTTTAGCAATCAACAACAGTATGCGCAGTATGTATTTTAGATCAGCATTAAAATGTCCAACTGATGTAACACTGAGTAGATGAAACAGTGGATTTGAAGGTATCTCCATTTTTACAATGTTTTCAATCTCCTGTTTAACATTTTCCCAGTACCCTAAGATCACTGGGCAGTTGCAAAAAATGTACATGTGATCCCCAATTTTTTTATTTATTAATTTATTTTTTTGTAATTATTTATTTATTTGGAAAGGCAAATGTCTATCACATACATTACACTGCAAAAATCAAAATCTTACCAAGTGTATTTTTCTCATTTCTAGTCAAAATATCTCATCACACTTAAAATAAGACATAATCACCTAAAAGTATCTTTTCAATCAGATGTAAGAACTTATTTCTAGACAATAGATTTTGAAAATCTTATTTCAAGAAATCTTACTAGGAGAATTTTCACTTGTTCCATTGACAGATTTTTTATTTTTTGCTTGAATTAAGAAAAAAACATTGAATTGAATTGAACTGAATCAAGAAAAAAAATTTGCCAATGGAACAAGTGAAAATAATCTTGGTAAGATTTCTTGAAATCTTCTTCGTAGCTTCTCTATATCATACATCTCAGACAATTCCAATCCTTTTTATCAGTGGTGGGTGGTTCTACTTTTAACCATTTCCTTGTGACAGATTTCTTCCTGGCTAACAGTGATCCCCAATTTTTATCCTTTTTTTTTTTTTACAATAACATTTCTTCAGGTCTGTCTTTTTAGCTTGTGGACCATCTTATTATACCTTATGCAGTCCTTGATTGATTTTTATTACAACAACAATGAGGTGTCGCAGATTCAAGAAAATATAACATGGGAAAAGCTTGAAACTTGACTATATACTGTTGAAAATTAATCTGCACGATAAAACCATGTGATAAATGAGCACAGAGGAATGTGTGGTTTATAAGGAATTATCAAGGTACCTTAAAGAGAGAGGAAATATTTGTGTTTTTTCTTTCGGTTTTCCAGATGGTGTGAAACCCCAGACTGTCGAGGCGACATAAACATGATGCTGCTCTGTGTGGTTTACAGATGTCATATTAAAGGGTTTAAAGTGTTTCTGGGAAATGAAGTCCTCAAAACAATCTGTCTGGGTGCAGCTTTAAAGTCCTACCCAGTTCATTAAGTCTTCTCACCAAAATCTCAATTAATACTTTCAATTTTCAAGCTTTTTTTTTTTTTTTTTTTTTTATCCATGACAGGATTTTATGGCGTTTTAACCAGCAGTATTCAGTTTTTCTCTTTACTTTCTTATCAATAATACAGCGTTTAATTTCCTTTTGTTATAAATTTAATCTAGATTTAGTTTGGACACAAAAAGTTGAAGAAGCATACGCTCAATTCTTTAAAAAAAAAAACAAACAAACATCAAAACAAATACATGAATAAAATCTATCCACTCAGTTTCTGCTATGACAATGTGTACAACTAGGAACATATTTTATTGTCTGTCTTGAGTGCATTTTTACTTTTACTTTTAAATTTCTAGTACATTTATTCATTTATTTGTTAACACTATTACTGTAAAAAACAAAAAAAAAACAAAAAACAACCTAAATCATGTGCCAAACTTTTGATGTAGGTGTAAAACTATTTGCCAAATCTTGATGAAATTTTCTACAGACCACATTTTTCAACATATTTCAGACAGTATTATGCTGGACCACCTTTGGGTTTGATTACAAGATGCTGTTTATGCAATGTCCCAATAAATATCACACAACCTTTATTTCCATCCAGAATTGACTGATTAAGTTTTAGCAAAATCATGTATTGACGATGGAAGAGTTGGACCATTAAATAAGTCCTCTCACATCCCAAAGATTCTCAATGGGGTTCAGATCTGGACTCTGATGTGACCAATCCATGTGTGGAAATGATGTCTGATACTCCCTGAACCACTCTTTTACAATCTGAGCCTGATGAATCCTGGTATTGCCAACTTGGAATATGAACACATCATCAGCATAGAACGAAATCTACTGCCGTTCAGAGCTAGTTATTCAGTTTATTCAACTGAGCTCATTTTATGGACAGACAGTCGCTGAACATATACCTGACCAACTGAACCAGGCCTAGACCATAACACTGCCCCCACAGGCTTGTACTGTGGGCACTTGGCATAATGGGTAATCTCTTCACCCACTGTGGATCAGGGTCAATCTGGACTCATCAGACCACATGACCTTGTTCCACTGAAACACAGTCCAATCTTAATGCTCTAACAAACTGATGGGTGTTTAAGAAATGAGGAGCTGCTGCATCAGTTAAAGGGTTCAAGAACTTGCAGCTGAAACATATTTATCACTGTAACAATTATTCAATGGATGGATGTTATTTATTTGCACTTATTTTTATTTATTTATTTATTTTAGGCAGTGCATAACTATTAAGATGCTATGAAAAATAACATATAATTTACATGTGATATATTCAGACTCGACAATAAAACTGTGGTGAAAGGTGTCAGTTGTGTAAAATGCTACTGGTATAGTGTCAATATGAGTCACAGATCTTTCCACTGTCACCGCTGAGAACCATATGTTTGTGTCTCGTGAAAAACAGGCTCAGTGCTGAAACTGTGGTCAACAACCTGCTTCAGCGAGGCTTTAGCCATGTCTGAAACATGCTTTACATAAATACTGTCCTAATGGAGCCAGAATGGAAACAGTTCCACTACCTTCGTGCATAGGTGAGGAAGGTGGTTAAAAAGTTACAAAAAATTACATACAGTATAATATGATACTTTTATCGTCTAACATATGATATATAGTAAGATAAATGTAAAGCTCTATGTTTTGTTCATCCTCTTAATGCAAAATACCTTTTTGTTGTCTTTGAAAGTGTTTTTGGGTGTGTCCAGAGTTCCTTTCTTTTTTTTCTTTCTTTATTTAGAATCCCCATTATCTGTACCATAGCTACAGCTATTCTTCCAGGGGTCCTTACAATAATCTTTACAACTAGTCAATGCAAATAACATACAATGTAATCATATAAAACAATTCCTCATCTGCTTGTTTCTTGTAAATGGTTCCTCTAAAAAAAAAAAAAAAAAAAAAAAAAAAAAAATCCAGGTGAAAAAAAATTCTAAATTACACTTCCTCATTCCTCGGCATCCTCTCAGTTCAAATTAAAACACTAATTATAAATGTAGACAATGTAGATTATTTCATGATGCTATGGACAAGTGAAGCCACTTTTCCAAGCCTCTGTGGCTGGCTGGCTGGCTGGCTGGCTGGATGGATGGATGGATATTTTAGAGTATAAAAATTAAAGCCCATAAAGGTGTGTCTGCCACTTGAAAGAATGGCGTGAAGTCTTAAAGTTGTCCCTGGTATTAATACTATATTGGCAACAAACTGAATCTGTTCAACTGAATCTGAGGTCATCTACAGAAATTATGGTAAAACATGCTAACACCAAAAAACCCTGAATACCACCCCATCAGTGTCAACTTTAGGGAAATATCACCCAACAGCACAACATAACATAACATAACATAACATAACATAACATAATAAATGTTAAACCAAAATGAACTACATGAAATGTCTCCAGTAAAGTAAAAACATGACTGTTGGACTTTAGTATTGGCGGACTGTGTTAGTCAACATGCACCAGTTAAACAACAGGGAGAGCAGAGGAGCAAGAAAAAAACAGAAACCCTGGAAGAAATAAATGCTCATTGTTATCTTTTAGCTATAGTGTATATGTCAAGTCATACTGGTGTCAAAAGCATGTTAGTGACATATCCATCTTCCCAGTGGGAAAACCAGTCAGTGTGAATCCCTCTGCACCTACAGCAGACATTCTCTTTGTCTGGAGGATCTCCCCACCGCAGGGATTTCTCTAATACTCTGTGTATTCCCAACATGGATTGTCACCGTTTCCTTAAAGCACATGAATCCCCCTGTGGGGGAGCATCAAGTCGACCCGACTCCCCCTTGTCACCACACCCCGACGTGCTGCTCTCTCCCCGGGGAGGGGGCTCTTGTCTCCCCTGGAGTTGGATAAGTTATGGAACGTGCCATCCCTTTCCTCCATAATAATACATAGGCTGCGCCGGTGAGATATATCTTTTTTATTGACACATATCTAATATCTTTTCTCGCTGAAATGTATGTTTCTATTGTTAAGTCCTGGGTTTCTTTGTGATGAACTACTTCATCATGTTAGCAGAGGCTGTGATTAAATGTATGTTGTTTTATGACGACGATGTAATTGAGGGAAGGTGTAATAAAAGTTGCCTCAGGCTTTTTTTTTCAACTAGTGAATGTAGAAAGGACTAAATAAGTGGTGGGCTGCTGGAAATATGGGGGGTGGTGGTGGGGGGGTGGGGGTCTCCTTACAACTCCCCTGGTACGCCTGCAATGCCGCAGCCCTCAGATTTGAAAACAGAGCAGGTATCACACACACAACAACGGCCATGAGTTGTGTCCTGTCTGGGGATTCAGTGAAATAACCCAACTCCAGAAGTCATAAATCTGGCTGAAATTGGTCTTATATGCGGCCAAATAAAGCATTCGAGTGGCAGCGCCTGTGCATTCGAATGCCTGCTCAACCTTGGTCGGAGTGGGGAGAAAAAAAGCAGACAAACATGTAACATATAATTCGGGATATGCATTATACATGCTGTGTGAGCAAGAAATCATGTCACATAGGAGCACAAAGCGTGGTCTGACATACACTCTGGCAGAAATTATAAAGCAAAAACAATAGCGAGGAGGTAAATCATTTACCTAACATTGCCCTTGAGAGTATATGGCTGAGTGTAAAATCATTTATATAGGGCTTGGACAAAACCTGCTCTACAGTAATGAAAGAGAAAGCTGCTCTCACATGCTCTTCTCACCGTCATACTCCGCTGAATATCACGGGGGCCTCAAGTTATCAGCTTGTTATTGAGTTAACACGGCTCTATCAGAGTTCTCTTTCACTCGCTTTATCGAATCAGTGAATGTCAATGACTGGGTTAAAGAACATTTTCTCAGAAATAAGGAAATATTTTTTATTGAGTCAAGAATTTTCTCATTACAGGAAGATTTTGTACTTCATTCTTGGTCAGCCTCATGCATAGCTTCACCTCTGCTTTGGACATTTGTTGGTCTGTCAGCAAAATTATGCAAAAATAACAGCACAGATTTTTATTAAACCTGGTGGAGAGGGTGAGGGCCAAGGACGACCCATTCACTTTTAGAGCAGAAACAGATATAAAGATTAAATTCCAAAGGTTTACACAGGTAAGGCCTTGGTGAAGGTGTACTCTATCAACTACTGTTCTAGGTATTCTTTTTCCAATAAGTCATGAATTGGAAGGGATGAATGTGCTAAAAAAAAAAAAAACTGTCAGCTTTGAAGGATCAACCTTAAACCTCCTAAAGGTTAAATGTTAAGGTTAACTCACTTTATTATACCCATCCTAGCAGCCCATAGCATTAGCATTACCAATTCGCATTAACATTTAGCACATTAGAAGCAGTGAGGTGCCACTGAAGGCCCTTGGGGAGCATCTCCAGATCTTCATCAGCACCATGGTCAGGGGCACTGACAGGAGAATTAACCCATATGCACCTGTTTTTTAATGGTTTTTAATGTCTTTGCAGTGAGGTGGATGTGCTAACCATGACACCACCACAACATCGCATTAGAGAATGAACCACAACTTAAAAGTTGTTCAGTATCGTCCAAAGAAATTTTACCATTAATAGTAAGTTCTCACAAGATGTGTTGCTGTAAATTTTGCTAAATAATGTCTGCTACAAAAAAAATAAGATTACGCTTGAGTTTTCACCTAGATGTACAAAATTTGGTAGACACATGTTTCAGGTCCAGATTTACAAAAACAGGCTTTAAACCTTTTCCCAAACCAAACAGACCAACACAGATTCTGCTATTTTCGTTTAAATACCCAATCTTTTGCCCTGTTTTTGCTATTGTCAGAGGTGCTGTAATTCAATGAATTCTGTCATTGAATTATCATCTCCTTGGCAATGAAAAATTATTCAAACAGGGACCTTTTGTTAAACATTGTTGCACTGAAGATGTGTTGAGTTTTGATGTTTCACCATGACACCTTTCTGAAGCATGGTACACATCTCCAATAAAACCTCAACCTACGGACCCAAACATAGCTACTTCCAATTTTAGTTATTTGAGGGAAACCAAACAAAAGCAAACAAACCCAAGGAAGAAATGCATTTCCAACTGTATATAATGTTATAGTAATTTCTAAGGTAATTGCATAGAACTATTTAATGTCAAATTGAGTACGATACAAAAGAATGTAATACAAAATCGTCACATGCCAACAAAAAATGTGTTCTTTTCACCGTCATCCTCCGCTACATATCACAGAAGCCTGTCGTTATCTGCTTTTATTGAGTTAACATAGCTCTGTCAGATTCCATGGAATAGAGTCAGTGAGTGTGAATGAGTGGGTTAAATGACATTTTCACAGAATTGGGAAAATATTTTTATACTGAGTCAAGAATTTCCTCATTACAGTTAGATTCTTACCCAGCCTTGTGCATCTCTCCACCTCTGCCTTTGACTCTACTGTATGTAAGTGTGTGTAGGCAGTCAAGCCTGTCTTCAATTATTCACCTGTGACGGCTTTTCAACCAAACCCCCCATCCCCACCCCCCTTATGTCGCGCTCTGCTCAGCCAAACTTTCTTTCTCATCCTTTTTTCCTCTCTACTTCTCTTTTCCGCCTCTATTCACTCCATGTCTGTCTTCCTTTCATGCCTCAAACCTTTCATCCTCTCCCCCACCAACACCAAGCCTCAGCCGCTACCATCTCTCCCTCTTTACATCTCCGTATCCCATCTATACTTGGGTTTGACAAGTAGTGGGTGTGTCTCTCCTCCTTCTCTCGCCTCCTCCTTCTGCTCCCCCAGCCCAAACCCCACTCTGCCGTCGCTCTCCCTGCCACACAATCTCCTCTCATGTCAGGGAAACCTGTAGGCATCCGAGTGCTACTTTTGATCAGTGCCTTTACTGGGATTGCCTTGCTCTGCCTTGGGGTGGCAAGAGGAGGCAGAGAGTGAAAGATTGAAAGGCAGAACAGAGTAAAGTTATGTCAGGACTGGCTGATATATGCAGCTGTGCAGCTGCTCGGTGCAGAAAAGAGCAAAGTTGGCACATGCAGCTCTCAGCTACGAGTGGTAAATAAACCTCTTGTTAGAGCTTTTGTATATTATACACAACACTAGATGCCATGCACACTCTGTGGAAGAATAAAGTGACACACTTTTACAGGTATTCAAGGAGAAGTAGATACTAAGATACAGGAAAGAACCCACAGTGGTGCATTCATGCAGCAACAGTTATTATACTTTAGAAAATATTACAGATTTTGTTTAGTCTTTTCAGTTTGGTTTCAGATTCTCATATGTACTTACCTGGAATGTGTTTTCATTCCAGTTTGCATTGTATTTTTCATTGTAGATTGTCTTTTTTTATGTTGCGTATCCATCCATCCATCTATTTGTCTGTCCGTCCGTCCATCCAATCATCCATCCATCCATCCATCCATAACCAGGTTACACATTTTATTTTACTAAAACGTTACAAATTGCCCCTTTATTGCTAATACACTTACATCTTTCAATCAAATGACACTAGTCAGCTCAATGAAGTTTCTACACCTGTAGCCACAACTGAATTTCACTGAAGTTATTTTAAGGGTCATATAGGATATGGTAAATGCTCATGAATCTCATGATTTTCCTTTATTAGAAAACATGCGACCACAAGTTCTCCCTAACAAAGTTCCTATTCTCTGTGTCATCCATTTCATTTGGTTTAAGGACTATGTGTCTTGTAAACATTGAGGAAGCAATAAAGGGAACTGTAATTGGCTGTGGCCGCTAAGGAAACTGTTTTCAGAAATGTCTTTATTTTGGATCAAGTGTAATTGTATTTCTGTCCCAACTGATTGCATGATAAATTTATTAGTTTGATAGAGTTTTGCCCAAAGCATTAAACTTTTTATAGGAAATGTATTGTTTCCAGTCAGCCTGTCTTATTCAGTTGCTCATAAAAGACTTGGAGGAAACCATAGCTATTGACGTTATCAGTTTTAATGATCTCAATTACCAGCCAAAGGGTGGAAATTAATGTGATCACTGTTGATAATTTAACACATGATGGACAAAAAGCAGAAAATTTTCTTAACTGTGTAGCTCAAACTGAGTTACTTCATTTGTTAATTCAAGAAAGAAAGGGTGTTTGAGAAGTACAGAGAAAAAACAATTCTGTCAGTACAGCCAGCAAGTAAAAGGTTCACACAGCTCGAGTCACAGAGGCATTAAAATCAGAGGTGTTAAACTTTGGACGACCTACAGGACAAGCCGCATAAACCAGCAGTAAATTATGCCAATGAGCAGAAGTGCAGACTGGAAATAAAAAGTTATGGATATAGCTGAGGGTGTGAGGTGAAAGTGTGTATATAGGCCATCCTAATACACACCAACAAAATCGCGCGCGCACACACACACACACACACACCTCTGTCAGGTGAAATAAAAGATTATGAGGCTGGCTAAGGACATAGTGACTACCACAACTGGAGCCTCTTCATCACATTCCTGGAACAGACTCAAACACCTCAGTATCACTTTCAGATTTTACTGCACAGTCAGTGGCTGGACAATACAGCATAAGACTCACACTGGATACTCACTGTGAGCTTTAAGGTTACATTAAAAAGTGTGAATGCTTGCAGCTTTGACTATTGGACGTCTTTTCAGAGTCTGT
Source organism: Sphaeramia orbicularis (assembly GCF_902148855.1). Classification (NCBI taxonomy): domain Eukaryota; kingdom Metazoa; phylum Chordata; class Actinopteri; order Kurtiformes; family Apogonidae; genus Sphaeramia; species Sphaeramia orbicularis. Next base: position 27,456,680 of record NC_043967.1, read on the forward strand.
TAAAATGACTAACGATGACATGAAAAGGATATATTGTATGTATAGAGCTGACAAAAGGCCCCTGTAACTTGGATGCAGTGCTCAAAACACGGTTCTTTTAGTAAAAAAACACAGAACAGCTCAATCAACATGCCTTACTTCATCATCTCATGATCTGTTGGCCTCTGTATAGTCAAGGCTGAGTTAGATAACACTGATCACATGGTATATGTGCAGATTGATGCTTTGAACAAACCTTCATTTTTCTTGGAATGGTCTCCTCTGTGTAGTTATATCACATCAATGGATCTCGTGAAATGAAATACTCATTACCCAACACAGGTGCACAACAATGGTCACCTAGTCAATTATACTGTATGACATGGACGACTGCAGGACATTGTACAAGTATTGTGAAGTACATTGGTGTGAATGACTCATAACAAGGTTTTTTTCTTTTATGTTGTCAGTCATCGTATTATTCTCCTGACAAAGATGTTTATATTGGGTACGGTTACATGATGTTTTTTAAATCCGATTTATTTTTCCAGAAGAAATTAATTGGAACTAAAGTATTTTCTCTTCTGTTTACATGGAAATGTTAAACCCGAGTAAAGGTTTACATGAGGTATTAATGAGGTAGATAAGTGAGCAAAAGGGTTTGCGCTGCAGTGCTCACATTGCCTTGTTCTCGCAGCCCTTCTGTTAGCTTAGCTGAGCATAGTCACTGCATTTCCATGGTCACACGTAGCCAGTTTTTTAAAGGTGATTTGTTGTCTTTTGTAAGTGATTTTGTGAAATCCGATTCTCCCTAATTATTTCTTTAGATCCACGACTTCCTGCACTCATACAATCTTGGGACTGTTGTGTTGACGGAAGTTGGAAAATCTTTTTGTTGGAAGGGATGCATGCGCTAAACTAGCTTTGCTTTACCGTTTTAGCTTTGCATTAGTTTTTATTTCCCAAGATTTTATTACTGCAGTAAGTCACATCACCATGATTTTAGCCTCAATTTGTGATCATATTGACCCCAGCGGACTAAAGTAATGATTAGGGAGAATTGAATTTCACAAAATCACTCATAAAATACTACAAATCACCTATAAAAGCCTGGCTACGTCTGACCATAGGAATGAAGCGATTATGCTAAACTAGGCTAAGCTAAGTTACTGGAAGGGCTGCGAGAACAAGGCAATCAGCGCACTGCAGTGCAAACTGATTTGCCCACTTATCGAACTCATTAGTGCATGACAAATGAATTAATAAAAAAACAAGTGGTGAACTCTTCCTTCAGGGTTTTCCAGGCTGGTAGATCCCATCAGAATAGCCCACTGGAACGATTTGGGTTGGCTAGACTGCATTGCATATTCTTCTGCTAGCGCAGAATGTTTGCGTCATCGCGACAGGACAAGACAACGAGCATGTGCAGAATGGCAGGAATGAAGTCCAAACGGAATAAAGGGTTTACATGTCCGAGGAATAATTTAGATTGGAATTAAAAGGGGATTAAACCAGTGACTTTAATCGGGTTTAAATTTAATCTGAATTTTTCTTTTTCAACTGGAATAAGGTGTTTATATGGGCATCTTAAATAGGATCTAACCTTTAATCAGATTAAACCAGGAATAAAAGTTGTCATGTAAACGCACGGATTGTATCTTTGTAAAAACTACTTTGACTCAGATCTTCAAACGTTACAAGAGTGTGTGAACATTGGTCAAGAAATGGATTTGGTTGATACTGGTGTTCCCCTGTGTTCTGATCCTGGGCCCACTGCTTTTTATTGTGTTTATCAATGGCTTGCCTTTATGTTTCCCAAGGATAGGCTGCCTGCTTTATGTAAATGACAAGGCCATCACCAGCCAAGTCATCTAGCAAGGCAGCAGAGATTCAAGATGTCCATCATCTTAGCTATTTATGCATTATATGATTGTCACTCATTTCTCATATGGTTGACAGTTTAGGCTTAGGGGTCACCATCAGAAACCTCACAACCATGCAATCACTGCCCCATCTATTTGCCTTTGAGAGCTTCATTATCTCTCAAACTAGTCTGTAAATGTATCAACCTTATATCTCCGGAGCCATTTCCCAGATTTATAGAAAGATAAGTCTATTTACTAAGAAAATACTGAAAGGAGTTGGATCCTTTACTAGAGAATTATTTATTAGAACTATGATAAACAAAATTCTCCTTTTCAAATAAATACAATTATATATCCAGGCCTTTTCAGTAATAGTATTATAAGATAGCAACCTGTAACGACATCATGTGATAATAACAATGACCCTGTTGAGTATTAATTATTTGGCCACACTGTTTTATATGAAACATACAAAGGATAAAGATATCAAAGTGACAATGTTTGGAACAGTGTTAACAAATAACTAGACTATCAGGATAGCAAGGAGTGTCTGCAAAGTGAACATCAAATGAATGAAATACCCTTTGCATTGTGAGTGCGTTTTAACCTGGACATGAAGACCCAAAGAAATAGAAGACACAGCTGCAGAAGAAACTCCATGTGAAGCTGAATCCATAAGTATTTCTGTTGAACGATGTAGCACAAATGTATTCAGATCTTTATTCAAACAAGTGTCACAACTGTCAAAACCTAGCATTGCCACCAGTATGAATAGATTTTATGCGAAATATTCATGGACAAGTATTCTGTACTTTCATTCTATTTATTCATCGTGACCCTGACCTTAATAAAAAGAACTAATAAGGACCAAGAGACCATGTTAGAATAAAAATATTTAGGTGACACTGAGGAACTTTTCAATGAATTTTCCTTTCCCTATTAACACTTTCTAACGTGACACTTTAAAATACCAGAAAAATGTGCTAATAGAGACAAGTTCAACATCTAATCTTGCATGCATCTAAAATTGCATGATATGGCAGATGCAAGCAGCAGATGTATAAAATTCTTATATTGACAGTGTGACAATGCTATGCTAACATTTGGTTTGGGTTTAGGCCAGTGGTTCCCAACCTTTTTTGGCTCGTGACCCAATTTTAACATCATAAATATCTGGCGACCCCAGACATTCAAAACGGAGACATTTCTTTTGCTAAAATTTGTTTTTGATCATGTAATAGTTTGCTATACTATGTTGCAAATAAACGTTAATTTCGGATGACATTTAGTCTATATAATGTATATTATTATGGATGGAGGCAGAAAAGCCAGGTGTAGATTACTCAAACTCAAACTATGAATTATGAAAGAGCTGCAGCATCTTGAACTGACCACAATGAACATTTGAAAGATAAACAGTACCACAGTGCTTCAGTTTCAGCTTCAGTTTGTCATGTCTTTTATGTATTGTGATTGTTTCTCTCAACTCACCATATATTTTTTATAAGCATTTTTTTTTTTTAATCAATTACTAGAAATTTCATGCGACTCCATTTGAATTCCAGGCGACCCCACATGGGGTCCCGACCCTAAGGCTGAAAATCACTGGTTTAGGCATGCAAACAACTTGCTTAAGAGAAGATGGTGATTGGGTCTAAAATAAGAACTAACAATGTAGCATGGAAGCCATCCTTATAACAGATGGACATAACTTAGGTTCTTAAATGGGACACAAACACTTGTCTACTGTGTAATTCTGCCACATCCACCTCAACCTTCCCCTTCAGACTATCCATCTCAAGATTTCATAAGAAAAAAAAACAAAGTTATTGTGTTGACCTCCTTGAACAATTGGCTCTTATTCTTTTGTGACGAGCTGGACTGTTGAAAAGGGATGAAAAACTGTCTGATTTGTCACTACAAGTGGCAACTTTTATATTTCACAGTCATTTGTTATTTAAATGTCCTTTAAAGGTCAGGAATCCTTCAAAAAGGGGTCTTTCATCTCGATTTCAATAAGAATATGTTAATGCATGTAGACAAACAATCACAATGACAGACATTCTGACTGGTGACAGAAACAGTTACATGGCTGACTTCACACGTTGCTCCACACTCAGTTGTTACTGTTTTTTTCTCTTCTGCTATTCTTCCTCTATCACCTCTTCTGTCTTGAGTGAGCCATTTAGCTGTCGGACTCTCCGAGCTGTCAGAGTCCCTGCTCATCTACCCCTCCACAAGACTGAAAGGCACTTATTTACTCCCTCTTCCCCTCCTTTAGTCTTCTTCTGTATTCCACCCTCCATTGCCTCCCCTTCTCTCTCACTTCCAATGAATTGCAAAGTTCACGACACAGCCAACCTGTTGTTTTTGTTCGTCAAATGCCCGCCACTCGCCCTTGCAATCAAAGTTAATGAGCAAAGACACAAAGACCTGCGCGCGCTCATGCAATCAGCAGACAAATAGTGACACTCCAGTACCGAGCACGCAAATACACACACATTCAGAGCCTAAAGTTTTATGGGTGAGTGGTTTTACAAGCTTAAATGGGTTTCTAAGTACAGGGTACCTACCCATTGAGACCAGAACTACATCAGTCACTCTGTCATTACTGAACACAAGCATACATCACAGCTGAGTGTGTGAGCACATTTTGTAACCGTGATGAATTTGCTGTGCCGTCCTCTGCTTCCCTCCTCCTGCCTTCCCCTCGCTCTGCCCTTCCTCTCTTGCCTCTTTCGTACCTCGCCCTCTCTTCTCCGACATTAATCCCTCCATCGCCTGGTCCCCGACCATACAGAGTTCACTGTTGGTGAAGCTGCTGTGTGTTTTGGCAGGTCACACTGAGCCTCGCCGGTCCAGCCAGAGTCGGCTCAGCGTGGGCTGGAAAACCTCATAGGGTTTGCTGTAGGCCATGTTTTTTTTTTTTTTTTTCACACACAGACACAGACGCAAGCACGGTACACACACTGTATGCACCACACCTGCCCAGCAGACGTACACACTCTTCGTATTTCCACAACACAGCTTCAAAAGAGTGGGTTTGAGCCTGACCCCCGACAGCTGTCATTCGTCACTGTGCCACTTTTGGCTAAGGATCATGGGAGATGCGGCTTTTCCAGAAATGCCTCATAAAACCGCATTCAGAGTCGAATGCCCAGTAGAGTTGAACTGAAGAGTTGAATTATGTGCAATACTTCAACCTGAACTTCTGCAAGCCATGGCCAATGTCAAGACCAGTGCTCGACCTTCATAAAAAATTTTAAAAAAAAAATAAAAAAAATTGGAAGATTATGTTTGTAACGGTGACTGAAAAATACCATCTGCATTATTTTTATTCATATGAATTGGCCATTTGTGCTACATATAGAGGGTATACACTTGACGTCACAGTAGGCCACAGCAATTACACCCACTCACTGACAGAAAGACAACTTACTAAGTTTAGATTAGTGTACTTTATTTATTTTTCAGAAACCATGCACAAAAACATTAAGAGAGGAGACACATTATCCCAGATTTAGTCACTTACTAATTTCCATTTGCAGTCTCTGGTAGTGGCAGCATTCAGCTTGGATGTGACAACATCTGGGGTGCCAATGGGGGGGGTAAACATGACAAATTCATGGGGCCCAGCATTTGTGGGGGTCCCATAGAGCAGCAGTGGAGGGGGTCTGTATAAGAGAGGCACAGAAGTCGGGAGTCAGACGTTGAAAGTATGTTGAGTTTCAGTTTCGTTTTCATGCTAGCATAAGTGACGTTATGTCTGGACCCCCCAGCTCCGACAGACTGACAAGACACTGAATTTTATGAAGGGTCCACAACGTTTACCTCTCATGGGGCCCACAATAGGTAGTGATGCCCCTGGACAACTTCACTAAAAAAATACTTCTAAAGCTGATGAACATACACCTGCAAACCCACAAAGTGCCTACAAAGCCACTCACAATGACAGATGCAGTTCATTGAGCTGTTCAACACAAAACTAGATGTTTCTTTACTATCCACCACAAACCACAACTTTCTTGGTTTGTAAAATTATCTCTTAAACTGACAAACATCATATGTGGTAATGGTACCAGGATCAAAAAGTTATTTGTCTCTCATCATTGACTGGTGTTCATATTTTTTCCAAAGTAGGTGGAAGGCCTTTGACTCTCTATTCTGTTGGAACTTTCACTTTTATCTTTTTGTTTGGAAAAGGCTGCTCATATCTAGGGTTTGGCTATCATTAGCAGCTGCTCATAACTCACCTAGTGCTGCTAGAAAGTGTAAGTTATATTTACAACCGAACACTGAGGCTTCGTGTGCCTTCAGGTTTTTCTTTGTGTATTTCCCCACTGTTGAAATCAGCCTATGCAGCACATAAATGTCTGGAAACCCAGTCAAAGTCCATGGACCCCCAGGTCTTTAGTTGATCCCAAGAATCACTACCAAGTCCAAAAGCCGTAAGCAGATAATCATTTTATTTGTGGTTTTGTAGTTTCCCCCACACAATGTAGTAATGTTGCATCATGTTCTGCTGCTCACATCTGAGTGAGGAGGTGTACTCTGGTGGAGGAAGTGAAGTTTAACCCACTACGAGGAAAAATGTAGGTAAAAATGTAAAATAAGTAAGATTTAGATCGCTTATAGCAGGAAACTATAAAACAAAATATATGCTCAATGTTTCTGTTAGGCTTTTCTGACTGTGTGGGAGGCCTGGAAAACAGTGTTCCAATTCCAGCATAGAAAAGTACACAGAGTTCTATGGATTTTATAGAAAATGAGCAAAGTCCTGTAGTATAGTCCTTTTAAAAGAACTGATTCCAACTGCCAATCATCAATCAATATATATAATCAAGTAAAATGCCAACTGCTAAGGGAGAAGCGGTGCAGACAGCACAGATTGCCTGATTTTGGACAAGGCCTCCAGCACCAAATTGTGATTCATTCTCGAGAGATAAAGATGGACTCTGGCTGGCTGTTTGTCTGGCATCTTCAGTGTGAGAGACAGATGAGTCATAGCTGTGTCCCAGAGCTGACAGGCTGTTGAAACGAAAAAGTGGAGATGTGGAACAAGAGGTTGGACGAGAGGGGAGGACAGGAGGATGGGGAGGAAGACGAAGACGCCCGTCTGCTTCTCGCGGTAGACGGGTCAAAGAGAAAATGAAGTGAAAATGATTTTTTTCCACCCTTTCATGTCCTAATACTGAACATTTCATGCCCAAAATCACATTATTTTTGGCATTTGTATTCCAAAATTGCATTAGTTTTACTTACTTCCTGCCAGACAGGGTGCTTTTTGTAGTTGTTACATCACATATCGGTGGTTGCACATTTAGACTCAATCCAATAAACCCATCAAATTTCCTGAAAAATGCCTTCTGTCCCTCTAGTCATAAAAAAAAAAAAAAAAAAAAAAAAAAAAAAAAAAAAAACTTTCAACTTAACTTTCGGTGTCACATCAAATGCAACACTAGGAAGTTGATATTTCCTCTTCTTTCATGTACTGTACAGAAGGACACTGCTAACTCTAAGGACAAATTCACACTTATACTTTGAAATAAAGGAGAAACCAACATGAAGCGTCTCAGTGCAGTGGCTCAAGAACAGCTTCACTACTTGGCATTGACTCTACACTCTGTCAGCGACTGGAGAGATGAACACCATTCCTCCAAAAAACCCTTATTTGTCATGTTGCAGCTGTGCAACACATTGGTCAAAATCTCCTATAAGATGTGCTGAGATAATTGAAAAGGCCATAGGATGGGATTCACAAGATTTCCATACTCATCGACCCACTCATAGAGCTGTCATGTTGGGCATTGCACACAATTAACTTTTTGTAATTGAGATAAAAACATGCTGTCAATGATTTCAATACATTTTACCACAGCCTAAGACCCATATTATAGCTTTACCTCCAATTGATATTTACTTTGTTTTTTGGTTTTAATTCCTGTAAATGATCATTTATATGCCATTTTGAGTCTTTTTTTCCACCCATACTCTAAAAATGATCATTATTAGAGTCAGTCACAGAGTAGGGACAGGTCTTTGTGGTATATGCATATGGTATATATCCTAATGTAAGGCTTGCACTTTAATACCTCTACATAAAGCTGTATTGTTCATTTGAGAATAACATGCTATGTAAGACTACATTGTTTTTTTCTTACATGTAAATTTCCTTTAATTTGGGGGAAAAAAACACCTATATGTGACAAAAATTCCCAAATCTGATAGCCTGGAAGAATACATGCTTCTAATTTTCTAGCCTTTCAGTTTTTCTCAGCTTCCAGGCCTATTATACTAACATGTAATCCAATCTGTGCAAGGCTATACTGTACTTGTGTACCGCTACTATATCTGTATATCTGTGCTCATTTGATTTCATAACAGTTGTTTGGGATGTTTACCTCGTTATGTCTGCGTCGAACACGGGCGGCTTTTCTGCATGAGCGTACAGCGTATATGTGTGAATGTGATTATGCGCAGTCGTGTGTGTCTGCTGTTGCTAATCTCAGTGGGGATGTGAATGTGTGTGTTTCTCTTCAGCCCTGGGGCCAGGCACAGCGAGGTGTCCCCTAAGGCCTCCCCCCTTCTTCCTCACATCCCCCACCCCATTTTCCCTGTCTAGCTACCTCTCCTCCTGCCCTTCCCCTCCCTCTGCCTCCTCCTAAACCCCACCCTGCCGTCACCCCTCCTTTTGCCCTCTTTAGCCATGACACTTTGAATCAAGCAGAAATTAATGCAGATGATGCATTCACTGTCTCATTGTCTCCTTCATCCTGTGGATGGATATCAAGATGACAGCGACATTGGGAAAACTACTGACGCAAAGCTTTTAGCGAGGCTGCAGGGTGTTTACGTAGAGTATGTGTAAATGCAAAGATGTGTGTGGATGTGTGCTCACGTATAAGTGTTGGTATGACACAGTGTATGTGTACAAGTTTGTCTTTTTGTAAGTATACAGAGCATTGCCACTACTTTCTGTACTGGAAACGGTCCGCGACTGTCACCAATATTTGGTATTGAGTAATTTAAGTTAGTGTATTGGTTGTTAAATTTGGTTTTCCTAGTTATGATAGTTATAAATGATTCAGATTTTTCTCATAAAATATATATTTTTAGGGATCAGACAGTGACAAGATATGCTCCAATGTGGTCAAACCAACTGGCATTAGCTAGTTAGTAAGCTAACCTAACAAATAGAAGCAAAGTTTAACTTATTTATTTAACTATAGCAGTTTCTGGAAATTAAATAAAACAATGTTACCTAAATTTTGAGTTATAAAAAAACAGACATGTTTAATACATGGTGCAAATATGTGAAGCAGAATGTTACAGCTTTGTTATTACTAATGCTTGGTAGGGAGCTAACTAACTGTTCACCATAACCTGTTAATTTGACTATCAGTAACTCATAGAGTAGATCCTATGAATGTTTTCCCAAAAGACCCAATTCTTTAAGTTTATATTATTTTTCTATGTAACTTATCGTCATATGACTTGTCAGTTTCTCTGACTGGACTAGCTTACTAGTAGCAGACTGTTGTTTAAGTATGTTTTGCCCACTCTGTTTAAAAAAAAAAAAAAATACATTATTATTATTATTATTTTTAATTAAATCTCTTCTTTCATAAATAAAGTGATCAACAACATTATTTTAATTCCAAAAGCCACTGTAAATTGTTTCAAAATATTAACAAGAAGCAGTAGTGGCTAGCTTACTGACATTACAAGCTAACATTAGCATATTTGCCTATCTTTGCTAAATTTGTAAGACAATGTATTTTTACTCACTGTTCCAAATCGAACCAGCTCCATTTAGGTGACAAAATACATTCCTAGAATGTAAATCATTAAATTTAGACTTAAGACTTGCTTTGAAGTTAGTGTGAGGTTAAAGTTAGTCTAAAGGAAATGAATGTAAGTCAATGCATTGCCTCCTGTAGTGATGAAAACACAAGTAAGTGTGCATTTGTGTGTGAATATGACTATGTCTGGTCCTTTCATCACTGTGTGTATGTGTATGAGTCACATTGTAATCCGCCACCTGGAGAGAGCAGAAAGGGGTTATGGGTAATATGCGAACTGCTGTTTGATTGATGAGCCAATCAGAGCGGCACAAAGGATTTCATTAACAATAGACACCCTGCCACAAATCAACAATCATCCACACACACTCACTTATCAACACTTATCAGCGTGCACACACACACACACACGTACACACACAAAGATCCTACAAACACACTTGCTCTCACTTATCGACAGTTGCGAGCGCGTCGGCCTACCCCACCCACCCATCCACGAACACACACTGAGGGCCACGTGTGTGTGTGTGTGTGTGTGTGTGTGTGTGTGTGTGTGTGAGACATAAGTAACACAGTGTTATCACAAAGTCAGCAGTAATATTGTGGGCATTTCATCAAGACGGGCCAAGAGCAGCGAGAATGCATATGGGTCACCGGTTTGCTTTTGGGAAAAGCACGGAATCAAAACTGAGCGTGTGTTCATTGTTTCCCTGCACATTTGGCCTGTTTCTCAATCACTGTGCTTTTGATGAAGAGTGGGGCTACTTGACGCTGCTACAAAAAAAAGAGAAACTCAGCCGGCAGAATTACTTTTTTTTTTTTTTTTAAAGTAAATTAGTTTTACGCCCCGTGAGCCCTTTGCTCCGTTTTGATCTCCTCGCTTTTTAAAGAGGGGGGACACAGCTGCTGAGACACACACACATAAATACACACTTGCACAACAACACACAAAGCATGGTAATAGGCTATACTTTCTCATTAGTGTGACAGGGGTGCTATTTTTGCGTGTGTGTGTATTGGGGTGCTTCGTTATTATTGATTGCAATAATAAGATATGTGGACTCACAGATTATTTGCATCCCTGAGCAGAGTTATTGTTATCGGGGGGGATGATGTGATTATGATGGTCATATCTACACTGCCTGGGGCAAGACGCTGTCTGACTGCCTGCACGTATGTGTGTGTGTGTGTGTGTTTGTGAGTGTGCGAGGCAGACACAGAGTGTGTATCTGCCTGCGCCCTGCCATCTCCATAGCATGTCTATGTCTAATTGGCTGAGGCTGATTCTACCCCTGGAATCCATTTTACATGGTTACCAAGGTGACAGCATCCGTTGTCTCCATCGTCGGATAGACAGAAACATGTCAGTACGCTCGCACATGTATGAGCATGCACACATACATACACACACAGACTGGAACAGTGGCAAACGTGCAAGAGCCTGAATCCCTGTTAATTAGCTCCATCTATTAGCAGCAAATCCACTAATTAAAGCCGAGCCAAGACACGACCCAAAGAAAGCTATCTACATAAGCCATATGGAGGGCTAAATGTGGAGGGGACCCAGTAATGACAACATGCATGCATACACTCATACACACACACATACACACACACAATAGTGCTGTATGTATCCAGGAAGGTCAACAGAAATCCTTGTCTGTTTTTATCTAGCAAACCCTTCAGAGAACTGAGGAATATCATGGGTAAACTGCGTCTCAGAGGCAGCTGAATAGATGTCATAGAAGTGTTTAGAGCTGTAGCCTTGATTTGGCTTGTCAGGGTGAAACACTACAGCGCACCAAAAAAAGCAAGGCTGTGATAAAGACAAAAAAATACAAGAGAAAGAGTGATTATAATTAATACATGTTTAAAAAAAAAAAAGCTGCTTTTTAAAACAAATAGCAAACCTTCAAGGCCACATACAGACGCACGGTAAATGTTCCTCGGAGTCGGCTTTTAAGGTGCAACGATTGAAATCCTGATGTTGATAGATGGAACGGAGGCCTGCTGTGAAGCTCCTCTGTCCTTCCTCCCTCCCTCCCTCCCTCCCTCCTCGTCCACCTTCAGTTGAAACCAAAGATGAATGGGAACAAACTGGGGAAGTAGCAGAAGGACACGACGGGAGCGATCAAAAATATCACAAGGGAAGGAAGATGATGAAACAACAAGACAGGTATAGAAGGGTTGTGACAGAAAAATATTTATCTTATTTAAACAAGAGAAAAATCCAATAATGGGAAATCAACATGTCATTTTCTTCAGCCGATATTCCTGCCATTAGCGGAGTGATCTTCAACACCTGTCAAAAAGATAAACACTTTTTTTCTGCAATTCTTTCCTAAAAGGTATCAAAAGGGCATAGCAACCACACAGTGATTGACTTATAATTATCATATTCATATAATTATCAAATAAACATAATGTGCAATAAATTAGAGGCTTGAATACATTATAGGGCAAACTGAATAATTAACGACAAACCATTAACTCAAATGTAATTTTCTGATGCACCCTGCAAGTTTCTCCTTGGCTTTAATGGATTTGCAATCTACTTAAATCCAAACACACTTCAAGCAAAGTGAGAGAATGCTGTTTACTAAATAAACATTTTAAAACTTAATATTAGACCAGTTGTCTTGTTAAAATGGATATTTTATGCAGGGAGTCAAGAGAGTAAGAGGGAGAAATGGATGGAGGGGGGGAGAAAAGGGAAAGAGGCTGGTATTGGGGGTTGGGGGGGACTGATGGGGGTGTAGCCACCCAGTGGTTTGGAGCATGAAAGCACATTCAGGTGTCAATCTCTTGGAGGAATTAGAAAGCTCGGCGGGATACCACTTATTTTCCACTCGCAGCACGCTCTCTCTCTCCTTGTCTTTCTCCCTCTGTTAACCGAGTGATCAGCACTGCATTAGTGTCGGAATTACAGCATCGCATTTCTCTGTCTCAATCAAAAAAAAAGAAAAAAAAAAACACAAAACAGAAAAAACGAAAGAAAAAAATACAAATGTGTGTCTATGAATTGAAATGTTGAGGTGCACTAATAAATACCCCTTTACTTTGGTGCACTGTGACTTTGGTGATCTCAGCGGAGGACACATGTAGTATTATATATTTTTGACAAGAAAATGGGAATATATCAGTTGGATATTCTCATTTTCCTGTCATAGGTAAGACATTGTCAGGTTGATCACGTGAGAGACGTCCATTTTGTATTACTCAAGGGTGTTTTAAAGGGTCATGTTGAACCTTCAGAAATGTACCTTTCAGATTCCAGCTCGATGACTTTGCCTATGGTCATGGTTTCCATATATTTAACCTTTTTCTCAGCTTTTACATCTATCCCTTCCTTCTTCCTCAGTGCATGAAGTTTGCAGGGTTGTCAATGAAATGTCTTAATTGTCTTTGTGTGAGGTAAGTATGCAAATTGGAGCATAAATTAGTGAAGCTCATAAATCCTGCTAGAGTTTAATGATGCCTCAGGCTGTAGAAAAGACTGACTCTTTTTCATTTACTATTTTCAAAGTCAAGAATGAACTTTCACACACTACTTAACTTTTGTTTTGTTTGCTTCAAGGCTAACGTAGATGCAAATGTCTTGTAAAAACTAATTGGTTTGGTGAATATCTGTGGTAACTGACGCTAATGGAACAAGCATTTTAATAATATGGGGCCCAGAAGTGGACAATGTACGAGTACAGTTTAACCAGCTGGTCCTTCAGACATGGAAAAGAAAAGAAACTCAGTCAGTTCAGGTATGATACAGTTTGTCTTTGTTATGATTCTGATACATATGCATAAATGTATACAATCAGTAACAACAAACAATGATCTCACAGGTTGACAAGCTTGTGATCAAATGATGCAACAACTTAAATGAAACAGAATTTGTCTTTGCTGTCTGACTGGTAACGGCTCAGTGTTTATTTTGATGTTGTTCAGTTTCCAAATGTTGTCCTCTATGTTCCCTATGGATTTAACACATATGCCCATATAGTTTGAATTATATTACCATACAGTATAAAAAGGGTGATATAGATGTATATTTAATTAGACTCTGCTTTACATTAATAGTTACCCTGTAAAAATACACTGTTGCCCACAAAATTGGAATAAAATATGTTTATATCCTCATGAAATAATTGTAATAATGCGATTTATTCTTGATGAAGTGGAACTCATTATTAAACCTGGTAAAAGGTGGTTACTGATGTGTATAAATAGGAATAAAAAGCAACTTTATGAGCAACGGTGTATGATAAGTAATGGAACTATTTCAAATACGTCATCAAAACAATGTAAGTTACTTAATTTCAATTTGTTCGCTTTTCTAATACATATTCTTAAGTTGGTTTAAAATAAATATATGAAACTAGTCTTTTAGAAAAGTCCAGAGCTCAAACACACATAAGAATGTGCGAATCTAGTTTTAATTCAGTCTTAATGATTATATTTTATCATTATTTTATTATATTTTAAATCTATTATACAGTATGTGTAGATGTTCTATTCTATTCTATTCTATTCTAATAGAAAACATTCATCATGATTATTTGTTTGTTTTTAGATCAAAAAATTTGTTTCATTTCACTGAAAGAAGGCTTTGTTCTTCCTTGAAATTCCTTTTTTTTTACTCTACAGACAGACAGAGCCAAAGTTTTAAATTCATTTGTTTAACCACATATTAAATTAAAAAAAAAAAAATCTTATCATTTATTATTGGGGTCCTGGTTCTGGGGGCAGTAGCCATAGTAGGGATATCCAGACCGTTTTCTCCTCAGGCCCCCTTCCCACTCCGCTAGGGGGACCACCAAGCCCACCATGAGATATAGATAAAAAAAATGCTAATAATTGGATCTGATATTCAGCCAGACCAGTCCCTTAGGTGTACATATACTGCTTTTATGTATTGGTGAATCCACTTATTTTATTCACTTTTCAGCTTTTTAATGAAGTGACTTTTCCACATGTTGTCACGATAGGGAAAATGAGAGGACTCAAATGCACAGTACTGAAGGGAAAAAATAACAAGTTTATTTAACAAAAAATGAAAACCAGACAACGAAAAAACCTAATACAAAAACTAAAGTAGAGTCCATAGGAAAAAAACATACAAAACCTGAGTCAGAGTCCGTGGATGAATATGATCAAATGTCCGGGCTATGGAAAGGAGAGAGGAGTAATGGACCAGCGCTGCATGGCTGCAAACCTAATCCTTAAATAGGCCAATGGTAATTGGCTGCAGCCACGCAGCGCCAGCAGGTGAGTATGATGATGATAATGATTATAACAAAAGAGGAGCTGAGGGTCACACAGGCACAGGTCCATGACCAAAAGGGAGGAGCAAAGAGTCACCCAGGCACAGATCCTGACAGGACCCCCCCCTCAAGGGACGGCATCCTGACGTCCCCAGAGATGCGAAAAAGCCCCCCACGAAGACCAGGGCATCCTGGCAAAAGGGGCATGAAGAACCACAGGGGAGATAGGCTGAAGTACCTCCCGGTGGGACGGTGTGAAGAGCCTCCGGGCGAAGAGGGTGAAGCACCTCCCGGTGAAACGGCGTTAAGAGCCTCCGGGTGGACTGGCTGCAGAACCTCAGGGCAAACAGGCTGACGCACCTCCCGGTGAAACGGCGTGAAGAGCCTCCGGGCGAAGAGGGTGAAGCACCTCCCGGTGAAACGGCGTGAAGAGCCTCCGGGCGGACTGGCTGCAGAACCTCAGGGCGAACAGGCTGAAGCACCTCCCGGTGAAGCGGCGTGAAGAGCCTCCGGGAAGACTGCCGAAGCACCTCAGGACAGACCTCCGGACCAGGACGTGGAAAACCTCCAAACCAGGATGATGTAGCCCCTCCGGACCAGATCATGGAGAAACCTCCCGACCAGGACGTGAGAACCCCTCCAAAACAGGACAGAAAAATCCCCTGGTTCGTGGACCTCCAGGGCTGTGGCAGACAGGACTCCAGCTGGGCTTAGGACATTGACTGGAACTGAATATGACTGGACTAGTGACTCTAACTGAGACAAGACAGACCGAACGCTGACTGGACTACAGACATCGACTGGAATTGGACTATGGCTGGACCCATGACTCGAGCTGACTGAGACTGGACAGACAGGGCTATGGACTCTGAGACTGGACAGACAGGGCTATGGACTCTGAGACTGGACAGACAGGGCTATGGACTCTGAGACTGGACAGACAGGGGAACGGACTCTGAGACTGGACAGACAGGGCAACGGACTCTGAGACTGGACAGACAGGGCTATGGACTCTGAGACTGGACTGACAGGGGAACGGACTCTGAGACTGGACTGACAGGGGAACGGACTCTGAGACTGGACTGACAGGGGAACGGACTCTGAGACTGGACTGACAGGGGAACGGACTCTGAGACTGGACTGACAGGGGAACGGACTCTGAGACTGGACTGACAGGGGAACGGACTCTGAGACTGGACTGACAGGGGAACGGACTCTGGACTGACAGGGGAACGGACTCTGGACTGACAGGGGAACGGACTCTGGACTGACAGGGGAACGGACTCTGGACTGACAGGGGAACGGACTCTGGACTGACAGGGGAACGGACTCTGGACTGACAGGGAGACACAAAGAGCGAGGCCGAGACGGGGAGACACAAAGAGCGAGGCCGAGACGGGGAGACACAAAGAGCGAGGCCGAGACGGGGAAACAGGAACGCTGCGTGGACGGACGGAACCGGACTTCAGGAACGTTGCCGGACGGAACCGGACTTCAGGAACGTTGCCGGACGGAACCGGACTTCAGGAACGCTGCCGGACGGAACCGGACTTCAGGAACGCTGCCGGACGGAACCGGACTTCAGGAACGCTGCCGGACGGAACCGGACTTCAGGAACGCTGCCGGACGGAACCGGACTTCAGGAACGCTGCCGGACGGAACCGGACTTCAGGAACAGACAGGAACAGGCTTTAAAAAACGCTGCGCGAACAGACAGAATCAGATTGCAGGAACGCTGCACGGACAAACTGAATCAGGCTTCAGAAAACGCTGCGCGGCCGGAACCGGACTTCAAGGAGGGGAAACTACCAGACGGCGTACTAGCCTCCAGGTAGTACTGAAAAATACACAGAAAGACAAATACACGGAGAAATACACACGGAGAAATACACACGGAGAAATACACACGGAGAAATACACACGGAGAAATACACTCAGAAAACGGCACACACGGACAGAGAGAGACAGGGAGGAACGAATAAAACAAGCAGAACAAACAAACTAACATGAACAGGCAGATCAGAGCTAATAAACTCACTCGAACCATTAGACACACGAAGGAAAAGACACAAGAGAAGAACCCGGACCCCACGAAGGCCCAGGTCCCCACATGGAACAGGACACTGGAAACACGAGGCAGGAAACAGACGAGAGACAGAAACGCACCGGAAAAAACAACACGGGAGGAGAGCCCGGACTCAACATGGTCCGGGACCCCACATGACATGGGAACGCCGGTAATACAAGGCAGGAAACACACAGAGGACAGATACACCGGGAGAACAAACCGGGGTATGCACCCGACGGATCCGGGACCTCCAGAACCAACCGGCACGGAGGAGACCGAGCCGCCAGAGCTGAGGACAAAGGTAAGTCTCAGAAAAGCCGGATATGGGGCAGGGAAGCGCGGAGCGACGGTACAAGGGGAGAACTAAGGAAAGACAAACGAAACCAGGGATGAAAAAACTAAAAACACGGAAAAACGAAAAAACGGGTCCCTTCAGTACCGGCTGAGTCCAGGTATGGCTGGTCCATTCTGTCACGATAGGGAAAATGAGAGGACTCAAATGCACAGTACTGAAGGGAAAAAATAACAAGTTTATTTAACAAAAAATGAAAACCAGACAACGAAAAAACCTAATACAAAAACTAAAGTAGAGTCCATAGGAAAAAAACATACAAAACCTGAGTCAGAGTCCGTGGATGAATATGATCAAATGTCCGGGCTATGGAAAGGAGAGAGGAGTAATGGACCAGCGCTGCATGGCTGCAAACCTAATCCTTAAATAGGCCAATGGTAATTGGCTGCAGCCACGCAGCGCCAGCAGGTGAGTATGATGATGATAATGATTATAACAAAAGAGGAGCTGAGGGTCACACAGGCACAGGTCCATGACCAAAAGGGAGGAGCAAAGAGTCACCCAGGCACAGATCCTGACAATGTAATACTATTGCATTACTATAAACTGCTATTTTATTATATATGAAGTATCGGAGGATTACTCTTCGAAGGCAGAGAGTGACGCAACTGTCTATGATGTAACCCTGTCATATTATTATCTCCCTTTCCGTTAACTGACTAATCAGTGTGGTATTTTTAGCACAGTGGGCGAGTATCTCTGTTCCTGTCCTCCTACAGATCAAGCGCCGGCCTTCTGGGTGACAACGAAGTGATGCTGAATTCAAATCAGCCTCTCACCCCCACTTTCATCAGCCAGGCAGCCTTAAAGATCCATCACCATAGGACACCAAAACATTTTTCTCAGCCCATTTTCCCGCTGTATCTCCACTTTAGTTGTCAGCTGGGGAACGAGGGATGTAAAGAACATTTGGGCAGATTATAGGGGAGGAGGAGTGCAGATGGAAACCAGGACGGCCTCCACCTTTCCCCTCTGCAAAGCTCTTTTTTTTTTCTCACCAACTCGAGCCTGATGAATGTTGAAAATCTTTCAGAGACTATACTTAAATTGTTTACCATGCAGCCGTGTGTGCTCACCACTCTGTCTAATGGGCTGTATAGGTGGCACTTACGACATTCAACACTACAGAACATGACCCTGTCTTTTATAAGGGAGGGGGGGTTGGCCTCATGGTTGCTGAAAAGGAGGCTACAGGTATACACCGCTGTCTATGTGCTTCTTTTCAATTCTTTACACTCCATTGCTCTCACCCTCCCCATCTCCTTTCAGCAGACACAGCGGCACTCAGTCTCTCCCCTCAAATCACCGTCTCCATCTATGAGGGGGGTAAAAATCAATACAACACCAAACAATGGCTTATAGGCCTAAGGGTGCACTGTGCAGAAAGGTCACTGCTATACATTATGTATGGTGGCCAGCTAATGGTCAGTGTGCTCGCAGACAAATGGACTGTAAGCATCTCCCCTGTGTGATGATCGCACAAGGGAGATACTCACACACATTCTTTAGAAAACCACACGCACCTATGGGCTAAAATGGATGTAAACAAGAAGATGCGAGCGCATGAATATTGTGAATGCTTAAAGGGGGTGCGCTTATACATTTAATTTCACACAATGACGCCCCGCGCGCGCACACAAACACCCTACGACATTCAAAAGGCTGACATGTGTGCATCCACGGAGCCACAAACAAACTTAAGTGCACACCAAAGCATGTTTGCACAAACAGAAAATGGCACACACACGCAGATGTTATTATTTATCCATGAACCTGGCTGACACTGGTTGTTCACAAAGCAACACTCAGCCTACCTATCTTTAATATCTCATGTGGAAACTTGCGGTTTTCTAAAGTTTTCACCTTGAACCTGTGGCTCCATCGACAGTGAGTGTAATTCTGCATTTGATTGACGGAACAGTTAAGTGGTGATATTCATTTTAGATGAAAGTCTTGAAAGAGCGTTGAGGCTGCGACAACATAATGAATACGTGTAGAAACTAAAGCACTGACTTAAAAGAAGCTAAAGTTGTAGCTACATCTTTTATTTTAATTTTCATTTATTTATTTATTTATTTTACTGTGGCATTTACTGTTAATAAAAAATAATTAATAAGTACATTTTCTACTTCAACTTTCCAAGAAAAGGCGAAAAAGAAAAATGTATGTGGTACTCTGTTAACACCTTTAGATTTCAGTACATTATCTATGGCAGTCTGTACCATGTCCATTTGATCCTTAGGTGTAAAGGTCTTTACACACCAGGTTAGGTTAAAGGTTAGCCTGCGTTATTATTCCCGTAGGGAAAATTCAGTCTCTGCATTTTACCCATCATGATACACACAGTACCTTGTATTAACATTAGCAAGTAGCATTAACATATAGTACACATTACGGTTACATGATATTTTTTAAATCTGATTTATTTTTCCAGAAGAAATTAATCCGGAACCAAAGTACTTTCTCTTCTGTTTACATGGAAATGTTAAACCCGAATAAAGGTTTACATGAGAAACGCTTATTCACTTCTCGCAGCCCTTCTGTTAGCTTAGCTTAGCATAGTCACTGCATTTCCATGGTCACACGTAGCCAGTTTTTTAAAGGTGATTTGTTGTCTTTTGTAAGTGATTTTGTGAAATCTGATTCTCCCTAATTATTTCTTTAGATCCACGACTTCCTGCACTCATACAATCTTGGGACTGCTGTGCTGACAGAAATTGGAAAATCTTTTTGTTGGAAGGGATGCATGCGCTAAATTAGCTTTGCTTTACCGTTTTAGCTTTGCATTAGTTTTTATTTCCCGAGATTTTATTAGTGCAGTAAGTCACATCACCATGATTTGAGCCTCAATTTGTGATCATATTGACCCCAGCGGACTAAAGTAATGATTAGGGAGAACTGAATTTCACAAAATCACTCATAAAATACTACAAATCACCTATAAAAGCCTGGCTACGTCTGACCATAGGAATGAAGGAATTATATTAAGCTAAGCTAAGGTCTGAAGGTAATGGAAGGGCTGCGAGAACAAGGCAATCGGTGCACTGCAGTGGAAACTGTTTTGCCCTCTTATCAAACTCATTAGCGCATGACAAATGAATGAATAAAAAACAAGTGGTGAACTCTTCCTTCAGGGTTTTAGAGGCTGGTAGATCCCATCAGAATAGCCCACTGGAACGGCTTGGATTGGCTAGACTGTATTGCATATTCTTCCGCCAGCACAGAATGTGTGCGTCATCGCGACAGGACAAGACAACGAGCATGTGCAGAATGGCAGGAATGAAGTCCAAACGGAATAAAGGGTTTACATGTCTGAGGAATAATTTAGACCGGATTCAAAAGTGGATTAAACCAGTGACTTTAATCGGGTTGAAATTTAATCCGAACTTTTCTTTTTCAACTGGAATAAGGTGTTTACATGGGCATCTGAAATAGGATCTAACCTTTAATCAGATTAAACCAGGAATAAAAGTTGTCATGTAACCGCACGGAAGAGCAGTGAGCATCCATTGGAGGTTCTTGGGGACCAACTCCAGATCTTCAACAGTATCTTGGTTAACCCATAATGACCCAAACATCTATCATCTACCAAAATCTACTGATCTAAACTGTTTAATACCTGTTGATCCACTAATTCTATCAATACATGTAAATAATTGGTGTAAAATACAGTTTGTCATCTAATCATGGTCATCAGATATGACCCATTTGGACGTTCAGAGACTCTGTGGTTACCGCGGAAACGCTATCATCTTCTACAACACTGATTCACCAGTAAAACCCATGGAGTTGGATCAGTGACAATGGATGGAGACAGTGGGTTTATGTTCAGTTAACGACAGAGTTTGCTGAAAAAGTCTCTTTTTTTTCTCCAGTTTTCTCTATTTTTTGATGTAATAACCCTCAACTTGACTCTTTACTTATTAACATCTACCTGATTAGTAAATTAAATGTAGGAAAAATATCTGATTTTCGCTGAAAAAAAGAAAAAACACAAGATAATATTACAATAAATGATGATAAATCACTTAAGGATGGTTAAATATAGAGACAAATGTCACACTGGGTCCTTATGGCTTAAGGGCACAGACAGGAGAATTAACCTACAGTATATGTACCTGTTTATAACAGAGAGAACAGGTAAACTCAACTGAGAGTAGAACCCAGAACCTTCTTGCTTTGAGTCGTAAATGATATCTACTATGCCATGACAAAAAAATTACATCTGAGCATGAAATATGCATGAGCAAATATTTTGCATCAAAACTCTTCCCACTGGTGGCAGTGGGAGTTTCCACTAATGGATTCAACATGACTTGGAGCCTCATCTGCAGTGTTTCTCCATCTGTCTGATCCAGCGTTTCATCCTTGATTCATATGACATTCAAGTTACAGAAATTCTTCACTATACTGATCTAGTTGTCCATCAATGCTGCTCAACACATTGTCCTTCACTTTATTGGCTTCATCATTTTCATACTATACGGCCTGATCACAATCGAGGGTACCAGAAAGGGTGCACATATAGATAAAAAATAATAATGCTCTATCAAAAAATCAGACAGGCCATTTTATTTGTCTGATATTTCTCTTTTAAAGTCCAAAATATTTTTGTATTATGGTGTCTACTAAAAATTTCGCAGGCTTGAACCCCTGTCAAATCAGAAATTGTTCGGTGTACGGACAATACAGCCTAATAGTCTCAAAGATATACAAATGTTTCAGCACTCAGGATAATCATGCATTGTTTACTGCATAGATGTCGTGTCCAAAGCATGCGTGGTGAAAAATTCCATGTATTGACAGAAACAATAAAATTAGACCCACATATTTTGAATATGGTGTACAGACACTACTTGGTGTACGGATTCTACAAGATTGGAATGGAAATCTGGCTTACCACATGGTCGCATCTCTGTTAGATCTGTAACTAAGTCTTCCTGGTACAGGAGGAAATAAACATTTGTGAACAATATATCTATAAGGCATATAAGCCATATTATTAATAGAAGTATATTGGTGTACGGACACTACATGAATTTTGGTGAACAACGCACCATTGAAAACATGCGGTTCGACGTAAACATCCGTTTGCGACATTGTTACCAAATTTTCTGCAGCCAGGGAGCATACCAAAATCTGTCTAGTTGTGCATATTTAGTCCTAATAATACTTAAATAACAGGTTCCCATTCTATTATTGCAATTAAAGGGCTGTAAAAGAAGGGTTTTCAGAACAAAGTGGTTGATTGTCTTAATACTGAAAATAAGAATTGATAATCAAACAGCTGTTCAACAAAAATGATCAATAAATGAAAAGCAATGTGATGTGTGTATTTTGTAATAAAAACGACACAGGAGTTGAGTAGTAATTATTTATTGTGTTACAAAACATTATGTATAATAATTTTGCTCTCTCATAACAATAAAATTGTGTACATGTTTTCACGCTCATTGGGTCGCCATTTTATCAGTTTTTATCCGATTTTCTTCAAATTTGGAGTATTGCAAGATCTAGTAATAAGATGGCCACAGAAACATTTGGGGAATGGTTTTGGGGGTATCTTTTTGTAATACTGATTAATAACTGATGCAAATATACTTGTAAACTTTGATTGTGATCAGGCCGTATACTATGTGTGGATAGAAATCAATAGGTCTCCATCATTGAAATTGTTGTCACATGACATCCAGTTTGCACATATAATTGGGTGATGTCTATATTGCACTGCAAAAGCTCAGTCTTGTTGTGAAAGAATAAAACATCACTCTTTGCCTGACCTGTGTAAAACCACTCATGATCTGAACAGCTATTAAAAAAAATACTGATGAAAAAAGGAGCATGGTGCCTATAGGCCTTAGATCTTGAAAAACAGAAATAAAACACTCAATAAGAACATCAAAGAAAAGTACCTCATGTACTCCAACAGCTGGGCCATGAAACTGTAACTCAAAAAAGAGTAAACAGTTCATTTGTAGGGCCTATGTTGAGTTGTGCATTAACATACAGTATATTTGGTGGTCTAGTATTTATAGTAGCAGGACAGTAACCATGGAGCCATTGTTGGATATATTTAACAGCAAAATCAGCTTCTTCTTTTTCGTCTTTAGAGGCAAAGAGCAACCGGTCAGTCATGTGACTTAAATACACATGTTCAATGTCTTTGCTAATGTTTCTGTGAAATTCTGGGTGCATTCAGTGACACATAAAAAAACAGTATTAAAGGTTCAGATGTTAATCAAACACTTTTGGCTGAAAGCTGGTTTGTTATTATGAAGAGCCTCCAAAAAGCGCATTCTCTTCGTTATTATGCATAGTTCTGTATGCTTCTATTAGGCGAAAAGCCTAAAACAATGCAAACTCCAACACAAAACAAAGGGAAAATAACATTCAGGTGCAAAACATTATGGCCGTTTACGCTGGTGTATCATTAGCGCAAAATCAGT